>NC_037671.1:158050518-158140308 GCF_003255815.1 Theropithecus gelada
TGAGCTTCTCAAAGCACCTAGTGGTTTGGAAACATTAAAAAATTTAAGGTTGATTTTTATATATTAATGTAATAGTCATAATTCAAAAGATTCCAGAAATTATGGCATTTTCTACATATGTTTTCCAGATATTGAAAGTATTAATTATTCTCAATACCAAATCCTACATTCTTTATAATTTATTTTAAAGTATACTTTATGTTACTCATGTAAATACAACCTAAAAAACTTGAGGGGTGAATAGTATTGTGAAGGAAGAGATGCATAGTATTGTGTAATAAGATAAATTATATTTAAAAATAATTGTCTGACTAATGTAATAATATTGACCAGTCCTCTCTACTCCTTTATTCTGCTTTATTTTCTTCTTAGCAATTACCACTGCTTGCATTGTATTCTTTATTTACCAGTTTCTTTATTTCTTGTATGTCTCCTCCACTAGAATGCATGATCAGGGCAGACAGGTGTTTGCTGGTCTAGGTCAGTGCTGTTCACTAGAAAAATGATACAAATCCTATGCGTATTTTAAATTTTCTAGTAGTCACACTCGAAAAGTAAGAATCAACAGCGGAAATTGTTTTATTTAACACAGTATGCCCAAAATATCATTTCACTCTCAGTATCAAAAATACTAAGATATTCTACTTCCTTTTTTTCATAGTAAGACTTTGAAATCTGGTGTGCTTTTACGCTACCAGCACATCTCAGTTCAATTCAGCCCCGTTTCAAGCTCTAAATAGCCACGTGTGGTTAGTGGCTCCTGTGTCAGACTGCTTACGTCTAGTTCATCTCTGTGACTGGAACACTGCCTTGGATATCTCAGGCATTCAGTAAAGCCTTGCTGAATGAGCAAATCTTGATATTTTGGACAGAAAAAGAAACAACCCAGAAGTTGTTTTTCACATTAGATTTTTTTTTTGGCTGTTTTTGTGGTAGTGATGGCAGTGGATGCTACAGATATCTGGATAATTTTTTTCAAAACTACTATTTATTTTGCCTACATGGAGTTTAAATATTACTAGTGCTTGGTAAAAACTGGTTACTTCAGTAGTCTAGTTTAAAGGATTCCTTTAATGACTGATGTATTGTAAAAGTTACTAGTAGGTTCTAGTTACTAGTTACTAGTAGGTTACTAGTAGTTCTAGTTACTGGTAGGTTCTTCTTTGAAAATTGTTCCACAGAACTTTAATTTCCACTCTTAGTTTTAAATGGGAGATATTAGTCAAGGGTACAACGTTTTACTTACGCAAGATGGGCAGTTCCCAGAAATCTACTGTACAGAATAGTGCCTATAGCAACTATATAGGCAGTACTATTGTATATTTTAAAATTCACTAAGATAGTAGATTTATATTAAGTTCATACACACACACAATTTGGGAGGAAACTTTTGGAAGTGATGGATATGTTCACAGCATAGATTACAGTGATAGTTTCACAGGTGCATTCTTATCTCAAACTCATCAAGTTGTATACATTAAATAGGTCTACCTTTTTGTATATCAATCATACCTCAATAAAGTGAGATTTTAAAAAGAAAGTAAAGTAAACTAATAGAAACAACTGGCAAATGTGGCATAGGAGAGAATGAAAGGCTTGATGTGTGGCCTTAAGTTGTAATTCCAGCCTTGCTAATATTAGCTGTGGGATATTAGGCAAGTTATTGAGCCTCTTTGCACCTTAGTTTTCTGGTTTTTAAGAGGAGGATTTTATTCATCATACCTGTCTTCATACATTAAATGAGATTATATATATACATAGTCTAGCAGAGTGAGTGGGAAAGAATATTTGCTTAATAAATGGCAGTAATTATTATTGTTATATAATTGAAATCAAATTTTTAAATATTAAGATGTTTTGATCTTCATTTTGAACATTTTTAATTCATATGTTTATGAATTTTAGGTTCTTCATAGGTTCTGCTTAAAATGCCCTCATAGATCTGAATTTGAAGTCTGCTACATAACTTGCTTGTAGGTTAATGTTTCTGCTTCTCAGTGTTACTATATGGGAACTGGGAAGAAAATTGTATATATCTAAGCACTGTGCCTGGCATGTAGTAAACACTCAAAAATTTTAGCTATTATTCATCCATTCCTTCATCTGAAAAATTTAGAATTTTGATATTTGTGTTTTCATTGAATACTAATAGTTACTTTTCTTAAAATAGTTAAACATTTAACTCCTTTTCATGGTGCTTGGAATTTTCCTGTATTTTTATAATTTCTCTGAAGAGATATTGCATAGGTTAAAGTTCATTTTATTGCAGCAAGTTGCATTCATTTACGCTATCCATCCTTTCTCTCTTGGTATGTGTGTGTGTGTTGTGTGTGTGTATATATATATTTCTATGGAACAATTTTCAACGTTTTTTTTTTTTTTATTTGCCCACCCCCTGGTGTGTCTTGTGAAAACTAGGATTTGAATTTAACTTTTTGGCATGAAATTCTGACTCATTTCTTGGCCTGCTTGTTTTCCACTTTATTCAAAAACACATTCAGAAGTAAGCCTGGGGTGATGGTGCATGCCTGTAGACCCAGTTACATGGAAGGCTGAGGCAGGAGGATGGCTTGCACCAAGGAGTTTGAGACTGTAGTGTACCATGATTGCACCTGTGAATAGCCACTGCACTCCTTCCTAAATGATAGTCATTGAAGGTTCTATATGTTTTGTAAGAATATTCTTATGTAGCATATATGGTTCAGCACTTGCCATTTAATGAAGTCTCAAATGGAAGAGTGTGTTCAGATTATCCATTTGCCTCTAATTCTATGATCAGAACACTAGAAATATGTTTCTTGATGATTCCTTTAACTCTTCTACCTTAATTCAGAAATAAGATAGGGTTTTGAAGTAATTTGAAGATGTCATAAAATAACCTTTTTTGTCTTCAATATATCTCAACTTTCTTTTCAAGTACAGTTAAAAAGATCTGATAATATTCTAGTTAATACTTCAATCAATTACAATATTCTGTCAATTCTATCTCAGAAGTGTTTGTCAAAAACACCCTCAGTTCACCCCATGGCTCCTGTGTTAATTTGGGTCTTCACCATCTCTCATTGACAGATTGAATGGTTCAAAGTAGCATTTGGGGAGATCTGCTCAGGGCTGGGGATATGATGATCAGAGATCAATGCCATCTCTGCCTTCATGGAACTTCTACTATCTCTTTTGTTGCGTTAGGCTTTTCCCAACTTTCAGCCCTCACCTCATCCCCCTTCCACATTAGCTTCTATAGCATCTCTACCCAGTTTGTTTTTTAACAACCTTTCAATGGTCTTCATTGACCAAAGGTTAAATTCCAAACTCTTTACCATACATAAGGGCTTCATAATATGCTTCCTCTGGCAAACTTCTTGACACTGAAATACCTACCATTTCCCACATGTAGTCTTTGAAGACTCAATTCAGAACTCACTTTCTTCATTGCCTTTTCCATATTCCTTTGGCTGGGTTAGTTTGTTCTATGAACACTCACAGTACTTTAGATAGACTTCCCCTAGAGTAGTCATGGTATCCTAAATATTATTCTTCTCTCATTTGATCATGAACAAATGAATGAAACCCCTAAAAATAACCACTCTGATAAATGGTTATTTTAATATATAAAGGAATTTCTAATTCCTTCCTTCCTTCCTTCCTTCTTCCTCCTCCTTTTTTCCTCTTCTCCCTCTCCTCCTCCTCTTCTTCTTTCTTTTTCCTTTTCTTCCTCTTCTCCCCCTCATCCCCTTGTCCCCCTCCTCCTCCTCCTTCTCTACCTCCTCCTCCTTTTCCTTCTCCTCTTCTCTCTCTCTGAAACCATTTTTTTTTTTTTTTTTTTTTGCCCCTCCATCTCATGGTACTGATTACCATGTTAAGGGCATAGAAGACATTACATAATAAAACAGGATGACAATCTCTTTGCTGGCCAGTTTTATTTTCATATTGTGTAAGTGTATACACAAGATGCAAAAGAGACTACAGAGTTAATCAAGAAAATAATTGATTTCCCAGATTATAAAAATGTCTGGACTTTGTATTAAAAGCAAAAGACAGGGATTTTTGAAAATGTAGGGTTTTTGTGAGTTTGTTTTTTAAGCATTCTTCTGAGACAGAGGAGGAAAAAATTACTTTGTGAGTTGGAAAGACAATGCTGTATCTTCAAAGCGTAAGACTTACTTTTAAGTGGTACTCTTCATATTGCAGTTCACATTGCACACATGTTCCTCATAGTATATATTCAGTAGAAGATTTTTTTTTTTGTTTTTTTTTTTTTAACTTCCAAACCACGTATTGGAAGTAAAACTCCTTGGATTCCGTAGGTTGCATAGTTAAGTTATTGAAATATGAACTCTCAGAAATAGTGGGCTTATAAATGTATATTGTACATTTTTCATGTTAACCAAGAGATTTTTGAAGTTTAGTCTACTCTGCATATACTTTTAAGACCATAATAATCAGATATAGATATATGTGCTTGAAGTGAAATTGTGGAAAGCTATGGATTTCACCATCTTTAGAGATGTATCACCTACTTTTGTCCAGAAATAGGTAGCGTGCCCTAGAAGTATGAGTTATTCTCATCCTTTACCTCTGTGGGTTAAAAACCACAAAGTTGAAATACAGTCTGCAAGATATACTGAAAATATATGTGTGAAGCAGTGCTAAACTTAATTGATATGTGGAGACATATATAAAACATAGAGCCACTAGATTGAGAAAATGAAAATTAGTGTATGAACATTTTAGTTAATGCTATGCTTTGCCTCAAAGCCTGGTGTTTATTATTATGTGCTTTTAGTAGGAGACAGAAGCAGTATCAATTGGAAAAACATTTCTTAGTGGATTGAGAACAGTATAGCTTTCTAGTTCCTAAGTGGGCAACCTGGTTCTTTGGTTTCTTTGTTCCTAGTTAGGCTTGTCCCCAGTTATTTCAGCTGAACATTTTACATACTAATGGAGTCCAGGGAAGTGTATTTGGCAGCTGTTCATGGGATAATAATGAAATACACTATTTAGTACTGTATGCTGCTGCTGTAAAGTGTGGGGGGTATTTTATAGAGAACTTGGTGAACAGAGCTGTATCCACTTTAAATAGCGTGTGAACCTGAGTGAGGAAGTTGTATTTTCATGTGAGAATAACTAGTACTCTTTTCTTACAGGTAAAGAAAACGTGCACAGAATCAGATGTTTCAGAATCTCAGAATTCCAGGTACAGTAAAATAAAGACCGAGACTCCACTAAAGAGAATTGCAATTTTGGAGCACTAGTAAGATGTTGTACATAAACACAATTGTGATTTGGAACATTGAGCTTCTTGAAGAACTTATCTTTATGGAAACTGTATATCATGCTGGCTAGCGTACCACTACTCGTAATATTAGTAAAAACGACTGTGATTGAAGTCAGTTTTAAGGAACCATAGTGGAAATATCTCTAGAAATACGTGAAAAAAATAATACCTTGGCATTAAGTTAATCTTCCTTTTTTGTTCTAATTTCTTTTTATAATGTTTTGAGTCTAAAATTGTGCCAGATACTGAATAACTATCAAATCTGTATTTACAAAAAATAAAAAAAAAAAAAACTATGATATTTCTTTTTCTTTGCAGTGAAACATTGCTAGGTTTTGAAACTGTTGTCAAATTAGGAAACTCATAGTTAACTTTGGCATTCTCATTTGGGTTGTTGGAGCCTGTGGGAATGATGAATTAAAGTGGTCAGACCACTTCATATAGGAATTTAGCACCATTTAGTTGTTTGTGGTTGAACCAGATGCCCAGCAGATTTTTTTAGACCTATACATTTTCATTGCTTTCATTTCAAAGTCCAGGCTGCAATTTTGAATGGATAAGTAAAAGTATCATAAATACTGTGACAATAATAAACACATGTTCTTACTATGTTATGAGTGATATGACTTAGCCTATTTGTATTCAATTGAGAGATGGATCTCACTTTACCTTGTCCTACTTGCTCCAGCATATAGTACATGTAGTGATTTTCTTGGTACACCAAAACATTGCAGATCTAGGTAAAATGTTAAGGCCAAGGCCAAGGTAGGTGGATCACCTGAGGTCAGGAGTTCAAGACCAGCCTGGCCAATATGGTGAAACTCCATCTCTACAAAACTACAGAAATTAGCCAGGCATGATGGTGGGTCCCTGTAATCCCAGTTACTCGGGAGGCTGAGGTGGAAGAATCACTTGAACCCAGGAGGCAGAGGTTGCAGTGAGCTGAGATTGTGCCATTGCACTCCAGCCTGGGCGACAGAGCGAGACTCCATCTCAAAAATAAAAAAATTAATGGCCATTATATTTTTCTTTTTGTAGAGTATCTTACGTATAGTCCACTTATAGTTTGAGTAACTCTTGCTTTGTTTTATGCAGTTTGGAATTCTTATAATTGATCTGTACATATTATATTAAAATGATTGCATGTGAATTTTGCCTTTGGATCATGAAGAGCATTTAATATGATATCAGATTTTTGATCTTCGATCTTTGTTCTATGTAATTAGTTATCAAAATGGAACTAACTAATTTTGGATTATTGGAGCATTAGGAAATGGATGAACCACTAAATTTAGTTTTCCTACAAAGCAGAGTAGTTCTAGGATGTGCGAAGAGAAGGGAAGACTGAGGCTCTATTCCCTGGAGGCACCTCCTTCCTAAGTATTTGCGGACCTATAAGAGTAACCTACCTATGACTTGCTTTGTAAGGATGATATATGTAATTAGATAATTTTTGCAAGCAGCTGGTCTTGGGAGTTAGGAAAAACAGAGCAATATAATCATCCTTATTATTAACATTTCCATATCAAAATTGTTTAAATTTGAGGCTACTCAGGATTTTTGGACAGATAATACTATGCTTAAGTAAATTTTAAACTAACAGCAATCAAACTGATTCATTGTTCACAGTTGGTATCAAGTTGGAGAAGAAGTAGAAAGAATTCAGAGCTCAGTGTATTTAAACCTGGAATTAAATTAAAATTCATTCTTTTTTATCTAGAAAATCCCAGCCCATGTGGCCTTAAAAATATAATTTTATTTTTAAGAAAAAAATAGTTATTTTTAAAGACTGCTTAAAATATATTTGTCATTTAATAATAAACGTCTCTGTAAATGGAAAAGTAGCCTGAGCTCCTGGAAATCAGCAGTTAGTTGCCATGGATTAGCTGCTGCTTAAAGTTTCCTAATCTATAATATAAATGGGTAAAATCAGGCAAATCAATTTCTAAGACCTTCATAACTTTGTACTATCAAAAACAAGCAACAAATACAATAATTTTTCTTAAAATGTGAGATGGAAAGACCTTCAAGAAGACCTAGAGTCATTTGGTGGTTCAGTTTGCGCAGACATTTTGATAGTAACACGTCTCCTCTCCTGACCAGTGGTGCAATGGCCAATCTCCACACTCTGGTCAATATCTGTCAGTAACATAAAAATGTGACTGTTCTTGGATCCTGTATTTATTCACCAATATTAGGTCTGAGAGTGCCAGAACTGGCACTTAGTTAACGTATTCGTGGAACACCAAGGAGAGAATAAAAAAATACTGATGAGCACTCGACACAAAAAGGATACAAGAATTTACTGCGTAGTGAACAAATCAAGGAATGCTTAAAATAGCATTTATTATATTCATGTACTGAGGTTCAGTTTTTGTAACCTGTCAAAAAACAAAAAAATGACAACCAAACAAGAAAAAATGTCTCTAATATAGACACTGGGCAGCATTATTTTAATACATACATATATGGGTACATTCTTTTTTGCTCATTAAGAACCACAGGGCCGGGAGCCGCAGCTCATGCCTGTAATCCCAGCACTTTGGGAGGCCAAGGTGGGCGGATCACGAGGTCAGGAGATTGAGACCATCCTGGCTCACACAGTGAAACCCCGTCTCTACTAAAAACACAAAAAAATTAGTCGGGCGTGGTGGCGGCTGCCTGTAGTCCCAGCTACTTGGGAGGCTGAGGCAGGAAAATGGCGTGAACCCAGGAGGTGGAGTTTGCAGTGAGCCAAGATTGTGCCGCTGCACTCCAGCCTGGGTGACAGAGTGAGACTCTGTCTCAAAAATAAATAAATAAACCACAAAATATATATTTTCTCTCTCTTCTCCCTGTGTGTGTATATGTCTATCTCTGTGTGTGTGTGTGTGTGTGTGTGTGTGTGTGTGTGTGAAAGAGAGACAGAGAGAGAGAGATTCAGACTGACATTTAAAGCCTGGGGCTAGGTAATTTTTTTCTAAACAAATATCAAGTAAAGAAGTGAACTCAAAATGAAATACTGTATCTGCATAAAATGTGAGCCAGAGACCTACTGCCTAAAACATGCTGCCTCACTTGGAACCTAAAGCTAATATCATTCATTTATTTAGTTAGGTTTATAGTGTGTTGGTTTTGGTTTTGAAATGATTAGAAAAAATGCAGATGGAGAGTGTTTTTACAGTAGGGAAACAATTAAATTGGGTGTGGAGGCTTTGTCAAGAGAAATCTTGAAGTGACATATGTGTATCAGCAAATTCTTTTTCTTGCTTGGCCTTAATTCTTTTTTTTGGAAGAAATGCTTGGGCTGCAGATGTAATGGTGTATTGGGAAAAAGAGAATTTACAAATCCATGGAGTATAAATAAGGCACCAAACTATCTTCTTTGAAATAGGATTACATGTATATACTGTAAGGCAGACATTAGGGATAGTATTTTTTCCCTGTTTCCTAAAGCTGCTAAACTTGATGTCATGTGGAAAGGGATATGATGTGCTTTGTGTAAAATTTGACATTCCTTAAATGTTTTTCTTTTTCTGCCTTGCTATGTGTTGCTAACCAGGTCCAGGATGTACTATTGTTAGACTTTGTTCCTAAAACTAATGTTAAGCATGAAATGAATTTATGAGAAAAACAAAGTTAATATCCTTACCCTAAAATTAAGTTTGTTACTAGATAGACCATCTTAAAACATAAACTGAAATGATATTTTTCATTGTTTTTTTTTCTGTATTCATGGTGAATTTATTTGTGCCAATTTGGGTCCCGTTTGACTCATCACCGAAAATACATGGTTCTTGTTTAATGTAATGAATAGCTCCTGGACAAATGAATTTTACAGCAGAAGTTTCCATGAATCTTATTTTTTTAACTCCTCTACTTGCAGTTTTTATTTCTGATAATGAGGCGAGGAAATAATTTATCTCATTCTTGTATTACATACTTTACAAATATCTTAGGGTGTCTCTGTGTTAAAGTAGTCCCTATAACACACAAATGATTTCTCTGTTGAATTTCTATTTCTGTTTCTCTTTGCTTTTTCTCTCTTGGGCCACTGACTAGCATTTTCATCAAGAAGAGATCAAAGACATAGGAAGGAAATAAAACTCAAAATGGGACATTTTTATTTTATACTTGTTTTGTTAATTAGGGAGTGAATGGAAATAGATATTGTGGTGAAATTGGGCTGTGAAGTTACTTAACAGGAGTTAAGCCATCTCTTGTCCTTTAGTAGCTTTGTTTCATCCTGGCCACAGTGTCGCCAGTAGAATATAGTAAGGAGATCTAAGGATAATCTCAAAATATAGGAAGAACTTATGGTATATATGAGCTAAGATGATAGTTTTTCCACATGGAGAATAACGAAAGATTCTGTGGGTAGTGGGGAGGATTGACTCTTCTCCACTTCATAAGTTAAAGAAATTGAGTCTGCTGAGAGCTTAATGATTACCTGAAATTAGCAAAGGCCTTGGTCTGTGTCTTCTTGCCCTAGTCTTTACTAACTTTCCAATTATTAAAAGAAAGGCAAAATGACCTTCTGGTTTTTAAAGAAGTATTGGAATTAGTTTCAGTTTAATATGTAATATTTAAATGAGCCTCAGGGAGTTTATCTATTCAATGTCTACATGCAACAGCTTAAAAAAATGAAATTCCCAATTCCTATTATGTAGACAGTTGTGATTTAATAATGTTTAATGTATTAAATTATGCATACTTATTTGCTAGCAAAATAATTATTGCAGTACTTCCAGAAGACTTAAATGTTTATCTGCATACAATTGCCTATCTCAAAATTAAATGCTGTATTGTTTTCAAAGCAGGGAAAGCTGAGGGCTCCTTTGTGAAACATGCATAGTATTTTGCTGTGTCAAATCAGAGGTCCATCTAGCCCGATATTCTGTCTCCAAGAAGTACCAAAAATCATTACTGCCAGTTTGCATTTTTCTCAAACCTGGAAGTTTAGGATATAGTTCTAAATACCTTAGATTCTCTCAGTAACATGATCTGGTTGTACAATCCACAGAATTAGGTAACCATTTCTTGGACTTAATTATATTATTATCATATATTATCTTTTTGACTAATGAACTGAGGAAATTACTAATCACCATGCAAAGTAATAATTATTAAAAACCTCCTCTTTCAAATTGTAAGGCATACTTCCCCTGAAAATGATAGATATTCTAATAGGTAAATATTCTAAGAGTGTGATTTAATTCTCATGTCATTTATTTAACCTGAGTCATATTATAGCTTAATCTTTTTCTTCCCAGTTTGGAAAGTGTTTTGTCTTGTTTCAAAATGTGGCCTCATGTGGATGCTTCTCTAGTCTTTTGATCATTTTTGGCTGGCATTTACTGGAGATTTTCTGATTTGTTTTACCTTTTCTGCGGCGTGCTGACGGATTCTTGGAGATGTGGATGCAGATGGGGCTGTGAATGAGCGTGAATGATGTCCCCTGTTTTGCTGTTAATTGTGTCTTCTGTAGCTGGCCTATTTTGATCCTTTGTTCATGGTGGCATCCTGTGCTGATTTCCTCAGATAATTGTCTGTGGTGTCTGCCAAGTCACTTATTTCAGTGATAATTGCAGATTTAAAAAACAGTCTCAGCCGGGCACAGTGGCTCACGCCTGTAATCCCAGCACTTTGGGAGGCCGACACGGGTGGATCACTTGAGGTCGGGAGTTTGAGACCAGCCTGGCCAACATGGTGATACTCCGTCTCTACTAAAAATACAAAAATTAGTCGGGCATAGTGATGGGCACCTGTAATCCCAGCTACTCAGGAGGCTGAGGCACGAGAATCTCTTGAACATGAGGGGTGGAGGATGCGGTAAGCCAAGACCATGCCACTGTAGCCTGGGCAACAGAGTGAGACTCGGTCTCAAAAAAAAAAAAAAAAAAAAAACCCAAAAAGTCTCAAAACATAGACTGTTGTTTCCTAAATGTGTTATCATGTATGTGCCCAATCAGCCCTTCCAGTAGCTCATTGGGAACTCCTGGTATCTTATCTTTATTGGCCAGTGTCGCTGAGTGTTATTTGTACACTTGTTGACTTCTTTCTGCACTTCCCCTGTAGAGTTCATCATTTTCTAAGATTAAATGAATGGGCAAATGAGAATAAAATAGTACATGTCCCTTGTCATTGTTACTCAGAGAATAATTGCTTATTATGTGTTTAAATTGAAGAAGACTCATCCTAAAACCCATTAAGGAAAAAGGGATAGGCTGCAGCCAAAAGGAAGAAGGGCCTCACTGTGGCATTTCTGCTTTCACACCGTGTTTATTTAACCTTTGCCTCACTGTCTTCAGCTCCCTAGGTTTTATTCTTGATGCTTTTGCTTTTCTTTCATTTCATACTTTTTCATGTATAATCTCTGTTTACAACTCTTGATGTGGCCCACAGTGCCTAGCATGCTCCGCCCACGTCCTTCTGCTTCTGCTCAGTGTGCATGAGGTGCTGCTTGTTAGGAGGTCTGCATTCACCAGTGCTACTCGCCTCTCTGCAAAGGACGGGACTCTCCTTCCCTTTCAGTTTCTCCTTTTTCCCCTCCCACCTTTGCTTACCTACGTCATTTTTTTTTTTTGGAGACAGAGTCTCCCTCTTTCTCCCAGGCTGGAGTGCAGTGACCCGACCTTGGCTCACTGCAACCTCCGCCTCCCAGGTTCAAGCAATTCTCCTGCCTCAGCTTCCAGAGTAACCGGGACTACAGGTGTCCGCCACCACGCCTGGCTAATTTTTGTATTTTTAGTAGAGACGGGGTTTCACCATATTGGCCAGGCTGGTCTCAAACTCCTGACCTTGTGATCCACCTGCCTCGGCCTCCCAAAGTGCTAGGATTACAGACATGAGTCACTGCGCCCAGCGAACCTACATCATTTCAAATCATCTTCCAGATGTTTTGCACCGGTTGCAGCACTCCCCTCTTCTCTAATTAGAGACAACTTAATGGTTATTCATCTCACTAGTATAGAGACTTAGAGCTTGATTTTGTAGGTCAGGCATCTACAAACTGTGATCTGAAAGTAGAGATTGCTAGGGACAGACCTTTAAGTGGAGTGGCAGCCAAACTCCTCAAGAAGCTCAGTGCTTCTTCCTTAAGGAAGCCTTCCCTAGCCAGCTGACTAGTCCAGCCCCACTGTCATATGGCCATGGGGTACCATGTTCTTCTCCTTCAGAGATTCTGCATTTGGTAATTGCCTCCTCAGTTCACCAGACTGTAAGCTCTACAAGGTTAGAGTTCATATCTGCCTTTGTTCACCATTGCCTCATTAGTATACAGCACATGGCCTAACACATAGCAGGTCCCCAGTACATATCTGTTACATGAATGAATAACTTCCAGATACACAAATCTGGCTTGCAATTGCTCCTGGAATATCTCTTTTAACCACAAATCCCTAGCATAATTTTGTCAGGGATTTCTCTCTGCCATCTCAGCTCCACTTGTGAAAAATTGTAATTACACTTCTTTCCCCAGGGTCTTTCCTTTCTAGTGATAAATAATTCTCTCAGTGGTCCCATCTTAGAACTTTTGAGCAATCTTTGACTTCTTGCTCCCTTTCCTAATCCTGGTGGCCATCAAGTTGATATTCAGCTATAGCCCCCCAATTTTCTATGAAGCCGTGTTTTTGGAATTTTCCTCTGCCATGCTTTTTGAATCTCTTTATGCTGCTTTATCTCACTGCCACTGGGAAAGTTCAGAATCTTGCCACCTCACCTCTGAATGAATTCAGTAGGTCTTCACATGACTTACTTGGGTCTAGACCCTGCCTTTCTGTTCTGCCAAGACTGTGAGAGCCTTTCTTAATGACACTTTCCATATGGTGTTGCCCTGTTGGTTAATTGATCAGGCAGTATTCAGTAGACAGTATATACAGAAGCATGAGCAAATAACCTTAAAAATTTGTTTGTGCAAGAAGTAAAAATGTGAAAATATACTTTTTGTGCCTAATTACTGCCCACAAAAGGTCAGGGATTTTCTGGGCTACCTGTTGTCCACTCTTCTACTTCCCTTATATTAATTTTTGAGACAGACTTTTGGTCTGTTGCCCAGGCTGGAGTGCAGTGGCAGAATCTCGACTCACTGCAACCTCCACCTCCTGGGTTCAAGCGAATCTCTTGCCTCAGCCTCTTGAGTAGCTGGAACTACAGGTGCCCCCGCCACCACTCCTGCCTGTTTTTTGTATCTTTAGTTGAGGTGGGGTTTCGCCATCCTGGTCAGGCTGGTCTCAAACTGCTGACCTCAAGTGATCCACACGCCTTGGCCTCCTAAAGTGCTGGGATTACAGGCGTGAGCCACTGTACCTGGCCCTATTTCCCTTATTTTGCTGTGTTAAATGTTGCTTGAGTCTCGTTTTGTATTCTTCCTATAATTCCAAACTGACATAGCAGTGCATGGCTCTAACATGAGTCCCAGAACATTCTAGGAAAAAATATATACCAGTTACATAGGTATGTTTTTCCATCTCCCCTGCTGTCTCCATTTCCTACATATATCATAGAGTAAAATCGTATATGTGTGAACTCTGTGGCCACCCAAGGGCATCTATTTTTAGGTAATACTTATCTGGTAACTTCTACAGATGAAATCATTTCATTAGAGGGATAGAGGAGAATAAGAGCACAGAGTGCAGTTTGAGCACTTGGGGTAAGTGTGGTTAGGAAGGGTTTCATGGAAGATTGGGGGGCTATAGCTCAATGTCAAAGAATAGATGAATTCTGAAGGAAAGAAGGAAAGAGAACTCACAGTGAGGTAAAAACAAACAAACAAACCAAAAAAACCCAGGAGCTGAAATTGAAAGGTATGGTTTTTGGATGGTGAGTAGTCCCCCACTTGGTCCATGTGAAGAAATAGTAGATGAGATTAGAAAATTTAGCACAGTTTATGGCTGGTTTAGATTGCTAGTTGTTTTAGTTAGGACTCTTATTGGTTGCAGCTACTGTCGTCAGCCAGTTGAAGCAGAAAAAGGAAGTTTTAGTATCTATTACTTTTTTTTTTTTTTTTTTTGAGACGGATTTTGGCTCTTGTTACCCAGGCTGGAGGGCTGGAGTGCAATGGCACAATCTCAGCTCACCACAACCTCCACCTCCCAGGTTCAAGCGATTCTCCTGCCTCAGCCTCTCAAGTAGCTGGGATTACAGGCATGCGCCTAAGCAAAGGATTAATTTCTTAACTCGGGAAAAGAGGGCTTGCTGAATCTCAGAAGCTATGGGAGACACAGATTATCTCCCTGTTCATCTCTGTCGCCTTTGCTTCACCGGTCTGTGTCTTTATCTCTCTGGTTGATCAGCCTTATTTTTCTCCAGGCCCCACAACAAGAGGAAAATGCTCACGTGACACTGCTCCTGATTTTATACATTTGACCTCTTTAGCCACCCAGATAATAGATTCCTGTCTTTTTCATTATCTTAGTTCCAGATTTCTAGGGAAGGGAATGTTTTCAGA
Source organism: Theropithecus gelada (assembly GCF_003255815.1). NCBI lineage: Eukaryota > Metazoa > Chordata > Mammalia > Primates > Cercopithecidae > Theropithecus > Theropithecus gelada. The sequence goes on from NC_037671.1 coordinate 158,065,221, forward strand.
GAGTCAGGGTCACAAAACAGAAATGTGGCTTTCAGGAGCCACCTCTGGAAGCCTGTGAATTGGGTTGGGAGGAGCTTTCAAGCAAAGGATGAGGGTAGTTAACCCACAAGTGCCCTCTACTTTCTATTCCTTCCCTTCCCAGGACATTTTTAACCTGCTAGTTTTATCCAGCACCTACCCTCCCTCATCCATCACTTTATAATCCAGCATATATAAACTAGCATATATCAAGGAAATTGAAAATGCACTCCCCCCTTTCCTAATTAGAGACAACTCAGTGGCTATTCATTTTACTACTCTGGAGACTTCGAGCTTCATTTTATAGGTCAGACATCTACAAACCGTGATCTGAAAGTAGAGATTGCTGGAGACAGACCTTTAAGTTGGAGTGGCAGCGAAACTGCAAAGTAAGAGGAACTCAGTTCCCCTCTTTATATAAACTCCTGTACCACTTTTTGGCCTCCCTATACCCATCCCCAAGCTGACCAGTTCCTATTCAATGGACCCAGTCTTCTCTTCGGCTCTCAAATACCAATTCAAATGCAAATTGCTTTCTCCATTTCCTGTGTTTAGTTGTTAGATAATTGTCTGACTAATGCCCTCAATTTTGCCAAAATTAGTGTCTAGATTTCAACTTTAAAAAAAAAAAAAAAAAACAATGTTCAAACATACCTGCAGAAAGGCAATCAGCAATCAATAACCTAGAGCCCAGATTTGAAACTTGGCAAGCTCTCTTACAGGTATTGAGAGCTCACCAGTGGATTTCTGATCACGTAATGATATAATTAAAATTGTGCTGGTGATGACAGATCAACTGTGACTCAGGTGCTTGGAGGCAAGGAGACCAGCTATGAAACTTACTTAAATGGCTGGAGAGACACTTAGCAAATTGTGATTATTTTGGGGAGGCATTACACACTATTTTTTTCATAGCTTAAACACATTTTCCAAATTGTCTACAGTGGATACTTATTTCTTTTGATTTAAGAACAAATACATGCATATAAAGCATGAAATAATAGATTTGGCTTGAAATAGGCATGGTGGCAGGGGGAAGGATCTGGTCTCTTCTTTCTGACAGCTTGCATTATTCTTTAGAGATGAGAAAATGCCTGACTTCCCCACATGTATTAGTGATTAATTCCAGAAAATGGCTATGTTCCTGGTCAGCCTCTCCTACGGTAAACTGAGCTCAGAAATCTTTGTGATTAACAGTCTAAAACTGTCCTTCTGGAGACTGTTAGCTGCTTTGAATTAATTTGGTCAGAGTACTTCCTCACGTAAAGCAGCATTTGTGCAGTGACTTCTCTCCAGAGGACCTAAGGAGCTAAGACAAGACTCTGCTTTGCATCACAGGGGTAATTAGAATGTTGTTGATTGAGGACAACAACCCTCTCTGAGTATACACCAAGATTGATTAGGGGTTATTGAGCTTCATAAATCCTTATTTTACACTTAGAGCATCTGTAGTGCAGAAGTTCTAGACTCAATGTAAGTAGAAACATAGAAGCTTTTAGGGTCCACTTCATGCTGGGCCAACTTGAGATGGGAATAGAAAGGGGGATCTAATGGTTTTCCTCTCAGTAGTTCAATTAAATGCTTCTTCTCCCCTTTAAAGGTACTATTTATTGTGCATCTACTATGGGTCAGGCACGAAATACTTGAGATACATCAGAAAACAAAACAAGAGCATACATGGTAAAGGAGTATGTTAGAAGGTAATACATACCCACTAATTGAATAAAAAAGTGAGGATCAGGAACATTGCCGGGGGTCGGGGAGTCGGTTGTGGTTTTAAATTGGGTGATGTTTTAGCAAACTTAAAGGAAATGAATGAGTGAGCCAAGCAGAGAGCTGGTGGAAGTGCACTCCCTTCAGTAAAAGCCTGCCTGGCATGTTCAGGCAACAGAGGAGGGGAGGACAGTGTGGCTAGAATAGAGTGAGCCCAGAGTTCAAAATTTGAAATAGCAATATTCTAGAAAAAGCTACTATTTCTAGTCTTTTCCGTATTTGGGAAATATTTACTTATAATTTTAATAAACCATTTTCAAATAAGTGTCCCGGACTAATTGCCTCTTTTGTCACTGCTCCAAGATGGGGCTGATCCCCAGCCGGGAGCACCTCTCTCTACCACACCACACATACCTTCTAAGACTAGGGCTCTCTCCTGATCAGAAGGATTCAAGATTCTTCACCAGTGGAGCTCGAAGCCTTAAGCCTTTTTCTAAAGTAGTGTTCTTAAAGTTTCAGTCTTAAATATAACTGAGGGCTTAATAGAGATTCCAAAATTTTGATTTCTGACGGTACAGAGATTCTGCTTCTTATCTTACATTTAATCATCACATTTCAGTTGTCTTAGCAACCTACACAGTATTCTCATTTGCTTTTCAATAAGCCAATGGATGAATGGGTTCTTTGTTCATGTGTTTATGAATTTCTATCACCTGATACTTGATGTCTTTCGGGCATACTTACTATGCCAAATAACTGTCTTTATATTCCTAAAATTCACATAGCTAAAATAAAGCTCTACGTTTTCTAAATATTTAAGTTTCCAATGAGAGAATATCCAACATAAGAATAGTTGGGAAAATGTATATATAAGCTTGTATTTTAAAAATACTTTTGCTTTAGTTATAATTAATTTCCAAGGCTCCACAGACTTGGCAAACTCAATTTTCTAGCAAACCTCACCCATGCAGACGTATTTGAGAATTACAGAGAGAGAGAGAGAAAAAAAAAAAAGCCTATGACAAATCTAGGCTTCATAGAGCTATCTCTGAGATGTTGTCTCAGAATGTTTTGTCTTACGGAATGCATAGTTTTAAATTCTGAGTGAAGGAATGTATTGAAAATGTTTAACAAAGTACCTGCCACCATATTATGTGAATTTAAATGACTGCTCTTGTTACAAGTAGGCATAGTGATAGTATTGACAAGTGACAGTCTAATGACAAAAAGGAGACAAAAATAGCGAAGCATAGATGTAAGAATGCAAAATGCTTAGTCACATGAGATATTTTGGCATGAACACTAGAAGCCCAGTATGCTTTATTAATCCCTGAGGACACTGATATGCCTTAGTACTGTGTGATGATTCTCACTAGTGTTGGTCACCCTGATTTTCTCAGTAAAAGTTAAATTACATTTAACATCATAACATTTTAGAATTATTTATATACAAAATGATCCCTTTTAAAATATGCTGTTGCTTAAAATGACCACAGCTCAGCAACACACAATATTTGACTAAACCATAATAACCAAATTCCTTGAAGGTTCTGGATAGGTGAGGTTATCTAGAATTATTCCTTTTACGTGCTAACATGGGCAACTCAAGAGTCTGGATCACTTAGGGATTTTTTTTTTTTTTTCTCTAATCCAGGTCAGGTACCTAGCACAGTATGTGGCACATAGTAGGAGTGCAATAAATATTTATAATATGAATGGATGAATGAATGAATGAGGAGCTAGTTTTTATATTTTGGGGAACGAAGTGGCAAGTTCTTCAAGTCTTTACCTACACTAGTCTCACTACCGTATGCCATATAAGAAGGCTTAAATGTCGTCTGTAAGTAGGATCAAATCTAAGAAATACCTCTAAGTTTGGGCTGAGTGTGGTGGCTCCTGCCTGTAATCCCAGCACTTTGGGAGACCAAGGCGGACAGATTATTTGAGTTTAGGAGTTTGACACCAGCCTGGCCCACATGGTGAAACCCCGTCTCTACTAAAAATACAAAAAATTAGCCAGGCGTGGTGGCACATGCCTGTAGTCCCTGGTACTCAGGAGGCTGAGACAGAATAATCTCTTGAACTTGAGAGGTAGAGGTTGCAGTGAGCCCAGATCGTGCCATCGTACTCCAGACTAGGTGACAGAGCGAGACTTCATCTAAAACAAGCAAACAAACAAACAAACAAACAAAAAACCCCTCTAAGTTTGCTCTAACAAGTAGAGTAACTGTGTATCCTAGCTTACCCACATAGAGTCTCAGTTTACACTTGGTATCCCAGCTTCCGTTTTGGATAGAGACTTTACTTTCAAGAAAATCTTGTTTGCATGATTAATTTAATGGTTATCCTAATTAAAGTCATCATGTCCTTACCAAACGTTTTTGAAATAAAAATGTAATAATCAGTGAATTTCCCTTTTTCTATCCCCCCCTTCTTCTCTCCCTTCCTATCTTAGGATGACTTCTTTCCTATCTTAGGATGACTTTTACCATGGGAATTGCACTTTTATCTTTAATACAACACAATATGTGAAAAAGCTCTTTGAAAGGAAAGATGACTTAGGAAATAATGGTTCAGTTTTTGTAGACTTGGCTTCCATAGGAAGCTCTTCTAATGCATTCTGTCATGCGATTAATTTGTCAAAATTCCATACTTGTCAGAAATAATATAATTTTTTTCGAGAACATACACAGTCTTATTACATGAAGTGATGCAATCCTATACTATGTATCTTCTCTGTATTCCTCATTCTCTTATTTTCTATTATTCTTCAAATAGAAGAGCTAAAGTCCCAACTAATGGGGATGTTAAATATCATGCTAGAGCCTGGGAAAAAATGATTAATGTGGTTTGGTGGGATGCCAAGACAGATGCACCACACCCTCCTCAGTGCAACAGCTGTTGTAGTAAAGACGGAAGGCATTAGATGGGAGCACCATGTCTGACATTGAATGGGAGGCAAAACAGTCTATTGTGGCTCAGACACTGACATTTACATATTCTTAACCATTATGTAATGTGTGTGCTGTTGGGGTAGTTATTATCCTAGATTTTTCTCATTATTTATATGTGTTTGTGTGTGTGTGTGTGCATGCATGCAACATGACTGGAAGTGTGGATGACCCATCAGTATTTCTCCAAAGGGGATTTAGAAGGATTAATTCTTTCTATGCAGGACTGACCAGCACATGACACAACCATCCGACCATGCCTTCTTCCAGATCTCAGTAGCAGTCTCAGTCACAACAAGAACCTCAAACTCCCTGCCATGTTTTCACACTCTCCTGGGTACCCAAGAGAGGCATGATTTTCATCAGAGGAGGATGCTGTGTATCCTAAAAATTCACATCTCATGGACTTAAAAAGATGTGGAAAATACAAGCCTTAGAAAATGTTAGTGAAGCAGACCTTTTAAGGGCCCAGAATGAATCACTCAGCTTAGCTGGAAAAAGCATTCTGTTCTATAGCCTCTGACAATGAACCACGGCATGGCTGCCCAGATGCTTAACATTGCAATGAGGGCATCTACATGCCGGTATAGGCAGCAAAGCACAACCCCTCAATACCTTAGAAAAGCAACTCAAGGTCGGTTTCCCAGTAACATCATTTGACTGTAGGTACTGCTCGGAAAGAGTCAATAAGCTCCAGATCCTGAATTCAAAGCCTTTTCCTGACACTGGAAGAAGAGCAGTATGAGGTTTCAAATTGTTTCCAAAACTCTTACATTTCCAGCATCTTTTCTCTTTCCATTCCATTCCATTTCCAATCAGCTCCATTCCATCTAGCAAATTCTTGATATTAGGGCATACAGATTTTTATAAAATTGAATTTTATTTCATGGAAAGGTTATTTTCTTTTCTTCATGCAGTTAGAATTAGTGATCTTTGAGGAATATTGGAAATAATTGGCATTTCACATAGTGATAACTGCTTCTTGATTTATTGTTTATCAGTGCTCTAAACAGGGTTTGGAAAATATTTGGAGCTGATTCCTTTGCATGTATGATATATCCCCATGTGTGTTAGTCCGTTTTCACACTGCCGATAAAGACATACCCAAGACTGGGCAATTTGCAAAATAAAGAGGTTTAATGGACTTACAGTTCCACATGCCTGGGGAGGCCTCACAATTATGGTGGAAGGCAAAAGACATGGGGGCTGACAAGAGAAGAGGGCTTGTGCTTTTTAAAACCATCAGATCTCGTGAGACTTACTCACTATCATAAGAACATCATGGGAAAGACCTGCCCCCATGATTCAGTTACCTCCCATTGGGTCTTTCCCACAACATGTGGGAATTCAAGATGAGATTTGGGTGGGGACACAGCCAAACCATATCACCATGTTTCTTACAGTGCATTGTTTTGTGCATCTTTTCCCCTATGACCATACACTCTGAATCCATTTAGTTAAAGCAACTGAGTGGCCACTAAGTATTTTGTGCTAAATGTAAGAGATAAAACTGGAAAAAAAAAAAAAAAAAAAAGGAGTACAGTGCAAGATATCGGCCCTTGTCTTCTAGTCAAGAACCAGAGGAATCGCAAAAGAAAGCTTATTTTCCATGTTTGCAATTCCTGGGAGTGACCACCCTGGTTTTGCAAACCATGTGAATTGAGTCCATGTGTACGGTAGGGGTGAGGGAGTTATTGAAGCTAGTTTATTTGAGATATTCTGGATGTCTTTTACTTTCTAAATATTCTTACTCCTTTTCTTATGGGGAAAAGAATTTTATGCAATAGACTTTCATTAAATTGAATTTTCACAACCCAATTGAAGCTGTTATCAGTTGGTTGAACTCTTGCTAACTGAATGACTATAAGGACAGGTTTCAATTTCTTCTTATTTAGGGAGTCTGATTTTTTTCAGCTGCTACTTTTTTTCCTCCTATTTTCACGTTGCCTTTATCTAGTTGGCTGTTTATATTGTCAGTAATAAGAGTTCGAACTTCTAAGTCTGACATGTGTTTTTTATTTCAAGGCCTTCTACTAAAATTGTTTCTTTTGCATGCATGCATGCTATGGAAGGCTTGCTTAAAATCTTTGCGAAGAGTCTTAAGTAGAGCCCAGAATTTCACTAAGAATGTGAACCTTTTCTTTGGTAAATTGGCCATCCTGTAGAAAGCGAAAGGCAGTTTCCTAAAGAAAGTCCTAATGTGGCTTCTTTGAAAAAACATTGCCAACTTGCAATGCAAAATTGTATTTAGTAAAACCTTGTCCCCAAATAAAACTGGTGAATTAGGCACAAAGAAGAGAAACAGGATACATCAGTACATGATGCGGGAGGGGGGGATTTGTTGAAAGATTAACCATAAAGTATGTGGACAAAAGAGAATTAAATAACTGTAAGATACAATGTCACTACCTATTTATTCATCTTTTAGCTAAATATATGCCTTCCCATGTTTCTGGACTTCTGCTGTCTTATTTTGACCAGCGCCAGCTCAGCTCTGCTGGTACCCACACTGGGTCATTCTAAATTCAGGTCAGCAGGCAAAGGGAATCGGCCTGCTTAGCTGTGGATTTTCTAGGCCTAATTTATACATACATAATTTTCAGTGTCAGGCCAGGCATTTTCATTTTATAATTTCTTCTTTCTGATAGTAAACAATTTAATTCAGAGCAAATATAAATGATTCCTAATGAAGCACAGGTGAACAGAAGGAAATTACTTTTGTTAAACTAGTACTTCAATGTATTTTTCTCTCCCTTTCAAGTAGAGGATGACTATGAGAAACTGATACACAATATTATTCATTATCTGGTTAGTTCACTAGATCAAGATGTTGGTGTATGGTGTAGAAAGGTGGAAAAAGTTAGAGCGTTAAAAACAGGTTGATACAAGCTGTTGAGGAAAAAAAAATACAATGAGGCCACTTATGTTTTAAATCAAGAATATGTTTTCAGTGAAAATACTTTCTAATGATTCACAGAAGAATGTTGTCAACTTGGACTACATCTGCTGAAAATCAAAGTGTAAGTAGTTATATAGCATTGAATTCTGGCAGGAGTCTATGCTGTGATATGAAACAAAGTTCCCATCAAATGACAATACTTTATTTTTCTGCCTTTAAAAGTAGTTTTCTGACTTTAAAAAATGTTAACAGCATTTTTTTTCCTTCACATTACAAGGATAAATTGGCAACGTGCCTATATGATTTCCAGAGTAGGTTTCTTAAAATAATTTTGATGGGAAGGTAATTGTTTAATGTCAGTGTATAAAGTTCTGCCATAGTTTAAACAAAATTAAATAAGAGAAAACACAAAGAGGTTTTGTGTAATTACTGGGAAAACATAGAAGAAACAATTAGGTAGTTAGACCTGAACAGAAGTGAACTAGGGTTTTCAAATTTCTTAATGTTCGTAGGGTTCCTTGCCTTATTCTCTGACATCACTTGATTTTTATGTTTCTAAGTTTGCAAATCAGAATAGCAGCATATTTATCTATTAATACATATTTATAGCTTTTTGCACTTATGTATTTTCTATTCAAGAGTTTCATGGTAAAATGAAATACACTGAATACATATTATGCACAAAACAACACCATTACAAAAGTATACACCGATACAGATGTGAGTTAGAAAATTATATGCGGCCGGGCATGGTGGCTCATGCCTGTAATCCCAGCACTTCTGGAGGCCGAGGCAGGCGAATCAAGAAGGAGTTCGAGACCAGCCTAGCCAACATGATGAAACCCTGTCTCTACTAAAAATACAAAAATTAGCCAGGTGTGGTGGCATGCACCTGTAATCCCAGCTACTCCGGAGGCTGAGGCAGGAGAATTACTTGAAACCGAGAGGCGAAGGGTGCAGTGAGCCGAGATTGCGCCACTGCGCTCCAGCCTGGGTGACAGAGCAAGACTCTGTCTCAAAAAAAAAAAAAAAAGAAAAAAAAATTATATGCTTATATTGCAAACCATTTTGCATAAACAATCTGTTCTAATATAGGATTTCATTTAGCAAAATTCATTAAAATAGATACAGTGTTTGTGCCCTGGACATCATATTGAAGGGTCTCAGAGTCAATTAAAGGATAGTAATATAGTATACAAATTATTACTGATTACCTTATTTTTTAACTGTTATTTTTAAATACCTTGGAGATATCTAAAATTGTGACTTAGAATCAACAATTTAACATAAATTTAACTGAAGTTGGCACCTGATTTTTTATGTTAAATTGTAGACTTTTTCTTACTCAATTGCCATAAATTCTAATAAATTCTAACCTTTTTGTGAAAGAATAGAGAGAAAGTTTCAAATGCTTCATATGGGCAGCTTTGATTTTGGAATGAGACTGGGGACATAGCTCAAGGTTTCCTATTTCGTCCTGTCCCTCTCTTCTGGGATCAACCTAAGTGCCCACAGTGAATGAATGGGTAAAGAAAATGTGGTATATGTACACAATGGAATATTATTCAGCCATAAAAAGAATGAAATCCTGTCATTTGCAGCAACTTGGATAGAACTGGAGGCGATTATTTAAGTGAAGTAAGCCAAGCACAGAAAAGCAAATATCACATATTCTCACTCCTGTGTAGGAGCTAAAAAAGTGGATCTCATAAGGATAGAGTGTAGATTGGTAGTTACCAGAGGCCAGGAAGGGTAGGAAGGAAGGAGGGACCCAACGATTCTGGTTAATGGGTACAAATATACAATTAGATAGAAGAAATAAGAGCTGGTGTTCAGCATATCAGTAGGGTGAGTATAGTTAACATTAATCTACTGTACTTTTCAAAATCTCTAGAAGAGAATAATTGGAATGTTCCTAGCATAAAGAAAAGACAAATATTTAAGATGATGGATATCCCAAATACCCTGATTTGATTATATGAATGTATCAAATCATCACACATACCCCCAAAATGTTATGTACCAACTTTAAAAAGAAAATAACATCATATAACAACTATAGTCCTTAGATGCAAAAAGACATGAGTGCAAATATCATTCCCTTTCTTACTAACATCTAAGTTTCATATAGTCTTTTAGCTTCATTGTCTAACCCCAAAATCTGGTACCATCCTCTTCTATTTTCATGATGACTAAATCAGATGGTATTACGTGTAAGGTTTGACACATGGTTAACACTCAATGAAAGATAGTTATCTTCAGCGTTTGTACAAATAACTCTTGAGAAATATTAGTTGATCTATTGAAATGTGGCACAATCCAGGGCTCACCTCTGTCAGGATCACTAGCCTTAGATTGAGGGTAATTCCCTGCATACCTCTCTGTAATACCAGAAACTCAATATTTTGGTAGTCACAGGGAAAAGATGATAGCAACAGTGCCATGGGTGAACTGTACTACTTTTTCTCTTCTTTGAGCATAACCACAATGAATCAAGAGGAAAAGGGGTGGGAACTGAGGAGTTGCCCACCAGCTGTTTCTACTCACTGTGGGAGGGATTTCCTTTGCCCTTTTGTTCCAAAAGATATCTAGATCATTTCAGCAAAAACACATATTTTTAAATCAAAAAAAGATCTATATGATTCTAGGGACACACACACACCCCCCCCTTCTTTACACCATTGTAGAATTGTAAAATTAACATGTACAGCTACCAAAAATTGCATCATGACACAGAAGGATTTCTAATGGCAGTACTTAATACCTCTCCAAAAGACCTTATGAGGGAACACCACTTTGGTACATCTGTTGTCATTGAGTGGTGAGCACTTCTTATATTATCTTTATTCTCCAATTAGTTGCTCTTCATTATTTATTTATTGGCTCTCTAAATACAGCACTTATTCGTTTTATTCCCTGTCTGATTTCTAAAAATGGAACATTCATAAAATAACTCAGTATTATTTAAAAATTTCTCAAGTGAGAATCTAGCTATATATCTGGAGGCTTAAACTCAAATTGTTTTGTTACCAACACAAATGTTGAAATCTACTGAAAGAGTGTAGTCAACTTTTCCCTGAGCAAATTCATTTTGATGAGGCACTGTGGGAATTTTTGTCTGGAACTGGGTGTCGTATGCTTACATCTCTGTCTAGTCTACTGATTCAGGGAGCTGTGCAATGTAAAGATGAAATGTGATACACACACACACACACACACACACACACAGAGCTAGGAGAAATAAAATATAAACCCAAAAGAATAACAGAATGAATCTACTTACAAATGTAGTAAATTCCCATGTTGATAGAGAAACAAGCGGGAGGGTAACAGGGGACAAGACCAGTAAGAATTAGGGAAGCTCATGACTTATAGAATTGTTCATTATCTGATGTGTCCATGAATTGTGACAATCTAGAAGTGGAGTCCCAGCCCCTCCAGCACTAACTCTACCAACTTGGGCCCTTCAGTGCCTCAGTTTTAGCAGTTTTATCAGTTTTATCATGGGGGTAATAACAATGCCTGCTTTCTACAATTGTTATAAGGATTAAATTAACTCTAACTAGAACACTTTGAGCAGCATCAAGTGCTATTTTTATTATTTCCATTACTAATTTTGTGTTTATGCATTTTGTGGAAAGAAAACATGAACATTGTGTGGTCCAAATAGCTAAAAAAAATTAAAATGTGATTACACTAAATTAATTTATGTGATTTTATTGCATCTGAAGGTTAATATGATTCTGGGATTGTAATAACAAAAAAGCTTTAAAACCATCTTGATTTGTTTATACAGAAAAACAGGAATTGGCCTGATAGAGAATGAAAGCTATGAAATAGCTGACTGTGTTGCTTTATCGATATTTTTCACATTGTTTATTTAAGTCCCGAAGACCTCACCTAAACAATAGTATTTTTAGAGGACATAGTCACATATATAATCTTTCTCATTTTCCTATAAATGCCTGCTTTAACCACAAAGGGAAAAAATACAACTTTGTTCTGGTATGTTTAAGTCAAGAATAGTGCACATAGTATATAATGCTAATTCCATATTAAAATGACAATTTGAAGAAAGTGTTTATTAAGAAATATTACATTTACTTCAGGGAATTTCCTTGATATCAAGCAATATTTATTTTTCGTAATTGAGCTTATCTCCTTAAAATAATCCACTCAAATCTGAATAAATCATAGTCTTCTATTTGCACATTCATCAACTAAACTCTCTTACATAAAGGAGGAAGTCACTCCACAAGTCGTATTTCTGAACTGGGAATTAGCTTTTCCTGTAATTTTTTTTTTTTTTTTAAATGGAGTTTTGCTCTTGTTGCCCAGGCTGGATTTCAATGGCGTGATTTCGGCTCACCACAACCTCTGCCCCCGGGGTTCAACAATTCTGCCTCAGCCTCCCGAGTAACTGGGATTACAGGTGTGCACCACCACGCCCAACTAATTTTGTATTTTTAGTAGAGATGGGATTTCTCCATGTTGGTCAGGCTGGTCTCAAACTCCCGACCTCAGGTGATCCACCCGCCTCAGCCTCCCAAAGTGCTGGGATTACAAGCGTGAGCCGCTGCACCCGGCCTTCTGTCATGTATTTTTAACAGGAGTGTCTCGGGAATTTAAGTTCTTTATTTGGACTGACTCCCCTGTTCACTTATTTTTCTCAGTTCAGTGAGTGTTGCCAATAAGAGAGAGATTAGGCAAAAAAGACAAAGCACATCATCTCTTTTCTAATGTGGATGTTACTCAGTGATGAGGGGAGAGCAGATAAGAGATAAGATCCCCAGTTACCAAAGCGATTAATAACGTCATTCTGTCAGTTCATTCACACCCATTCAGTCAGTGTTTATTGAAGAGCTTTGTTTGTCTCTGTCACTGTGATCCTACAGGAAAGATAATACCTCCTCTTAACCGAGTTTGACAAGTAGCTACTCCTAGTTTAATAATCTTTGTAAAACTTTCAGAGCTGTGTTTTGTTTTGTTTTGTTTTGTTTCATATTACAAATTTACCACATTGGATCTACTACACCGTAGATTCCTCAGACAGAAAATACTTATGGTCATGCTAAATAAAATAAAAATCATCTCTAGTTTCAGCACCCACAGTCTTCTAGTCATAGAGAGCAATTCCAATTGTTGACTTGAATAGTAAAGCTTTTTTCTAACACAAAACCTTTGAGACTAGTAACTTCCTGTGCATTTAGTTATCCGTTAATGTAAGGTTGTGTGTAATAGAAATCACTTTCATTGAGTTTCGGTGTGTCCTTCGTGTTCACGTGTAGCCCTACCTCATCACCCACCTTAAAATGGATTGCTTATATCCAGTTTCTAGTCTCCTTGGCTCTTCGTGTGAGGAGAGAGAAATGGGAAACCCTAATTCTGTGTTCACTTGATTCAACAGCTATGATTTCATTCTATTAAAACTCTACCCTGGCAGTACCCTGCTTACTCATTCGTAGCCGCCTTCAGACATGCTATTCTCTCTGCTTGGAACGTACTCGCTTTCAGTTCCTCAACTTTTATTTTCTCACTTAGGAGCCTGCTTCACTGAGAATCATTTCCTAGTGTCATAATTCTGAGGTGCCTTTTCCATCCACTCCCTCAGGCCGCTGTGCTCACCACTGCCATGGCCTCAACACACTGTGCTCTAGAATATTGTTTCACCCCCTGACTCCCTAACTGGACTTTGAGTTGGTAGGGACAGTAGCATTTTATCTGTGTTCCAAGGATCTTAACCATCTCCTGGCACATGGAAGTGGTCGTAAAATATCTATTGGATATATGAATGAATAAATGGACCGACATCTTGTGGTAACATCCTTTCCCCCAATAAAAACCAGAGAGGAATGTACTTCTTACAGTCCAGTGGTTCTGACCGGATAACATATTTATTTTGGTGGCAGAAAATGCCATTGTTGGGAAAAACTCAAGGCCATCTACTAACTTCTTTATTCTTGCATTGTCATGGTGATGTGATTGATTTCCACAGATCTCATAAAAATAATTCTCAGTATTTTATATTATATTTCCTATGTATCAAGGGTGAATACTCTTGAGTCATTAATTCAACAAATTAATTCAACAGTTATTTATTAAATGTCAGTTGTGTTCCAGGCACAGTTTTAGGTGGGGCACAGCAAAGTATAAAACAGACAAAAATTTCCCCTTTGGGGTTTACGTTCTAGTGAAGAGAGGCAAGCAATAATAAATATTAATATACAAAACAGTATATTAGAAGTGGTAAGTGCAGTGGAGCAAAGAAAGCAGGAAAAGAAGAGAGAATGAAGGCTCCTACGTGAGAAAATAAAAGTTGAGGAACTGAAAGCGAGAACATTCAAGCAGAGAGAATAGCATGTCTGAAGGCAGCTACGAATGAGTAAGCAGGGTACTGCCAGGGTAGAGTTTTAATAGAATGAAATCGTAGCTGTTGAATCAAGTGAACACAGAATTAGGGTTTCCCATTTCTCTCTCCACACACGAAGAGCCAAGGAGACTAGAAACTGGACAATTTTGCATGGCCTGGCCAGGAAAGGCCTTAGTGAGAGCTGGGTCTCACTAAGGAGGGAAATGAAGGCTGGGTCATGCAACTCTTTGAGAGAAGAGTCCCAGGAAGCGAGAACAGCATGTGCAAAGGTCCTGAGGTGAGAGCATGTCTGTTGTTCTTTAGGAACTGTGTAGTCAGCTGGAGAGCAGTGAGAATGCTGCTAAATTCTCTCTCTCTCTCTCTCTCTCTACCTATCTACCATCTATCTATTTAGTAACATTGTATCAGATTATTTTGTATATATATTGTATAGACTGTCAAACTTCATTCATATTTTTATTTACTAATTGACCAGGCAATTATTTAGCACCTAGCATGGGCCAGGTTCTATCCTAGGTATTTTAAGGAAATTAAAATCTGTTAGATGTAGTTCTTGCCCGAAAGAAGTTTATGAAATAATCAGAGAGATAAGAAACATACAGGACTCACGACACAAGATGAGTTCTCATGAGGAAATGACTACTCATTGGCTAAAGAAGCAGTTAGAGAATGACATCCAGGCTTTTTGAAAGAGATGGCATCAAACTGCACCTTGAGAGGCATACAGTGCCAACAGCACATCATATGCAGTGGTGTAAACAGGGGCACAGCCACTGAGTCACTGGCAGTGCAAGATCTGTGAAGGCAAGAGTGATAGGTAAGGTCAAAAGGAAATCTTTGGTCAGCATTTGAAAGCCTTTAAATGAGTATACATTTTGTGAATTATCTTCATTAAAAATGTTCTAAGATTTGTCATGATGTTCAATGCCTTGGTCTTCAAAATTCTCTGTTGCCCTCACCTAATTGCCATTATATTTTAGTTAAATTCAGTTAGATATTTTAGTTAGCTATACACATTTTTCAAATTGAAAGCTGTTAACAGGTTGTATAAAATCTGTTTCTTATACTTTAACAAAATAATTTCCAAGTGTACTATTATGATTTTTAATTCTAGAAGGTTTTCTATTAAAATGAAAATGAAATGTGTGAAATCTGTCTCTTACTATTTCAATCCTCTATACTTTTTTGAGTGTAAATTAGGGAGAAATACAGAATAATTTAAAATTAAAGTTACTTATAGACAAAGCTGAATAGAAAAAATAATGTGTATATAGCATTTGCTTTTCTAGAATAAAGTAAGCACTTGTTTAGCTTTTAGGTTTCACCTTTATTGTCTGTGTTTCTCTTGAGCAGATTTTACATACAGCTGGTATGATATATCTCAGTGTAATACATAATATATTACTAATGTCTTTAAATTCAGAAGATAAGAAAAAACTTTGAGATCAAGTTTTTAATTCGGGAAAAGTCTCATTAAAGTCCTTACGTTGGGATATTTGAGTTAATTGTTACAGTGCTAATTCAGTTTTATCAACCTACACTGTGGAGTAAAGAAGTCTAGGTTGTTGTTGTTTTTTGTTTTTTTTTTTTTTAAATGGAAGGAAACGTATTTATCACAAGAGGTTCATTTAGATTATTCTACATAGTCTTTTTGGGAATTTGTCATGTTTCTTAAAGTTGGACTAGATGTTGAATGAGAGGATAGGAGTAGAGGGAGAGGGACCCCACAGGTGCAAACTCTTCAAATCGCCAGGGCTTTGGCTCTTACTCACTCATCCCTGCCTTCCTTGCTCTGGGAGCCTTCGGATTTTTCCCCAGTAGCTTCACCTTACAGCAAGCTTAGCAGAAGCAGTTCCACAGAGTGCCAACCCCCCTCACTTTTGAATAATCCAGAGACTCCCTGTGCCACAGATAACATGCAATCATAAATCTTCTGAGCTTCAGTAATTTTCGTCTTCTAATTAAGTTGAGCCCAGTAAGAATTTGTCAATCAAACAGTGAACTCTGTATAGATTCAAATTCATCTCAGGGTTCCGATATTTGTTACTAATTTTCAGGGGGAAAAAAAAAGAAAAGAAAAGTACTGCTGCTATTTTCTAAAGCTTCCTTATAAAGGTATTTCTTATTGAAACCAACTCATATTTCTTAAATTCCTAGACCACTATCTGTCATGCAATTTGAGTCTGTTTTCCAAATGGTAGAGTGCCAGAGAATCAAAAGCTGCTTGTTTTGCTTGCCTGATTTTCTCTAGCATTCTTTGGAGGATTTAAAGTATGGGGGGAAAGAAAGGAAACCTGACTTATATTAAGAGCTGAACATGAAAAAGAGATTAGGCAAAGCTTTAGCTCTTTCATTATGCAAACTTTCCTGAACTATAATACATATCTTTATAGAGTTTTATTAATTGTTGGGGCTGCAGTTTGGATTTTGCTAAAAAGTATTTACTACTAAAAACTTCAAGGTTGTTACTAAACACATCATGCATTTTACATTTGGCCCCTTTGCATGGTGAACAGACCGTCCTTCCTCCATCTTTTGTTGGGGAATACCTGGCTGAAGGTCTCAGTGAAAAGCTAGGAAGATACTCCTCCTCTGAGGGAGACATCTGGCTTCTTGGCTGATTCCACGCACACTTTTGTTAATGGGCTTGGATTTCCCCAGAATTCTTTTATGTGGTTACATTGTAGATGGACTGTCTGCATAGTCTTGTCCTCTTGAATGATTTGTGTAGAGGTTAAAAATACACATATATTTGGTCTGGTTCCTAGAATCTACGCATAAGATTGAATGAATCTCAGCAAGTTCAGTTTTGGAAAATAAAATAAAATTTATTATTACAAAGGCAATCTAGTAGAGGATGTAGATTCTAGAGCCAGAATACTTAATTTGAAACGTGGATTTACCACTTGCTAGCTATACGATGTCAGATAAGTTACTTAACCTCTTTGTGCCTTCTTGGTTGCCCTAACCAAATGTGGGATGATAATAACAATATCGACCTCATATGTTTCCATGAGGTTTAAATGGTTTACACTGTCAAAGCTTTTAGGATAGTGTCTGGCGTGTACTGAGCACTCAGTGAGTGTTAGTCATGATGTCATGGTATTCGTGGTATTCACCAGACAAGAATATGTTCTCATTTGTATATGATTTAGGATTAAATTTGGGATTAATATTGAGTGGTTCACTGCTAATTTTGATAAGGTTCATGGAGCTGTGTGGTCATTTTTAGTGGAGAGTAACTTTAATTCCTTTCTACATAGTGAAAAAAAGATCTCACCTTCCACTCACTAGACTTTGATTTTGCAAACCCCCTGTTCTGATCTAGATTTTATTATAAGTGAAATGAAGTTAGTGACTCACTGGGCCATAGGTCATTAGTCTGTAGCTGCTCTGTTACATGGGAAGGTCCTGAATGACAAAGGCCCACTCAAGGGTGGGTTGGCAACGTAATTTAGAAACCTGTATTATTCCCAACCAAAATTAGAGCATAAAAACTTCTATTCTCTATCCAAAAAGAAAGTGAAATCAGCACCGCATAGAGATGTGTGCACTCCCGTGTTTATTGCAGCATTATTCACAATAACCAAGATATGGAAAACAGTTGAAGTGTTCATAGATGACTGAATGGATAAAGAAATTGCAAAATATATACACACACGAGAGGAAGTATTATTCAGCCTTAAAAAGGCAATTATGCCATTTGTGACAACATGGATGAACCTGGAGGACATTATGCTAAGCGAAATATGACAGATGCAAAAAGAAAAATACTGCATAATCTCACTTATATGTGGAATATATGTACTTTCTTGGATAGATAGAAGTTATATATCATTTCTGTTCCCTTCCTCAGGGTAATTTAAATGGGTATTTAAAAATAGAGGGTTATTAAGCTTTTGAAACATTTCAAGGACAACTATAACCTATGTATATCTCTATATGTGGAATCTAAAAATAAAAAAGTCAAATATATAGAAAGAGAGGGTAGAATGGTAGTTACCAGAGATGGGAGGAGGGATGAGGAGGTATGGATCAAAGGTTACAAAGTTACAGTTATGTAGGATGAGTAAGTCTAGAAATCTAAAGCACTGGTGTGAAGATTATAGTCAATGGTACTGCAGTGTATACCAGAAATTTATTAAGAGTGTGGGTGTTAGAAAATCTTTCACAAAAAAAGAAAGGTAACTGTGAAAGAAAGGACATGTTAATTGTCTTATCATTTTGCTATTTATATGTATATGAAAACATATGTTGTACACCTTAAATATATGCCCTCCCCCATATAAAATTTCTGTTCCCTTCTTCAGAGTCATTTAAGTGGATATTTAAAAAAGAGTTATTAAGCTTTTGAAACACTTTAAATACAATGTCAACCTATGCCTATTAAAGTTTTAATGCAACTAATTTACTAATATTTGCAAAACCAGTTTAGACAAAGATAATATATAGACATATAGTCAGATTCTGACCATGTCCTAAGTGTTCTTAGAATCTATTGATGAATAGATTTCATTAATTTAATGAGATGATAGTGTACTAGAACTTGTCTAAGTAAATGGTTGGCATCCTTGAAACTTCCTATTGAATACAACGTTAAGTAAAATGTTGATGTAAAATAAATATTTTTCAAATAGGGATGTGTTATTGATGTTTCTTAAATGTAAATTACTTGCTGCTGCTTTTCTAAACTGGATATAAACTTTAAAGTGAACAGCATTGTAGGAAGTTAAAGAGAAAGAAAATATATTATTTCAAGTAGGTATTATTTAAATCTATATAAATCCAACTTAAGGACATTGGATAATTACTATTAAGGTCACAGATTTATAAAAATTTACGAACTAACATGAAGTTTAACCGCTTTTTTCAAGAGTGAAGGTCATGAATTGACTAAAAGAGCTCCTCCTAACAAAAAACAACTTCTGTATTTTTCCATAGAACTAAGGTCTTAATTCCTTCTATCAATCATGTGTTTTCCCGTTTGCATTGAAGGCTCCCTGCTCTGTCCTGCAGCAGCAGTCTTTCCTGTTGGCAGGGCTTTTCTCTCCTCCTGGGGGCTCCCTGCAGTCCAGCTCAAACAGGGCTCTGGTTCCCCAGTGGGCCCGTTAAATTATTACCGTCAGGTGTTGATTCACCATTGGCATTGTTGAATTTTACTGTTTTGTAGTCTTCAGGCATGGGGGAAGGGGAAGAGAGTTGAAGAAGATCAAAGTAGCAGTACTGTAGTTGGAGCTTTAGAGGTGGGGATGAGCCCTCAGCCCCTCTGCTGTTCCTCCCTGCCCTTCCTCCACCTGATCCCCAGCCTACCCCTGCCACCCCCGACCTTCTGCCCTCTCAAGCCTAATCAGAAGACAGAGGGGGCTATGTGATTAAACCATGAACTGTTCACTTACAAGCACTTTATTTTTACTTTTTCATACAAGCAACAAAGTGTTTAACACTGTATGATGTTTAATTGTATAGCACAATTGTATAAGCAGAAGATAATACATGAGGACTTACTATGTTTTTGATTCAGTGGTTTTTGAACATATACTCTGTTCTCTGTAAGGCACTATGGGGGAAGGTTATGTTCCCAGGCAGTGCTGAGTTAAAATAGTTAATAAATTTTTGTGGAGCGAGACCCAATTATTACTTGTGTTATAGAGCACAAATAAAAAACTCCATAAGAAAAGCACATCAAAGGGCAACTCCAGGATGGTTTTTAAAAATCTGTGATCAGTAAAGTATTGCATGCTTTTTTTAGAAAATCTAGAAAATACTCAATTTATTAAACTAAAACAACAGTTACTCTACCCAGAGTTAACCACACTTTGGCACATTTTATTTTCCATATATATATATTTGGAATAATACTGTATATTTACTTTTCTTTTTATTTTTTTATTTTAGTTTCATAAAATGTATGACTCAGTCTATCTTGCTTTTTAAAAACTCTACATTATATCATGAACATTTCACCATAGAATTGAAAGTTATTTGCATAACATATCACAGAGCACATAATAATTTATGTATGTAATCATTTTCTTATTTGGGGATATTTCTGTTCGTTTCAGAATTTATCCTCTTATAAATAATTCATTGAATATATTTGTGCATAAATCTTTTCATATTCCTGATTTTCTTAGAGTGAACTTCTAGAAATGCAATTTCAGGTGAAAGGCCATGCATATTTTAAAGCTCTTGAACATTTTGCCAGATAGCATTCCACCAAGCTTATACCTTTGAAAAGTCAAAGCCAGCATGGCAGAGGAGTTCTTGTCTCATGCCTGTCAGCACCTTGTTTTGTCTTTTTAAACTATAATTGTTGCTGGTCTGTTCCCTTCTTCAAAGTCATTTAAGTGGATATTTTAAAAAGTAGAGGATTATCAAGCTTCTGAAACACTTCAAATACAACTTCGACCTATGCATATCTATTAAAAATTTAATGCAGTGAATTTACTAATATTTGCAAAACCAGCTTAGACAAAGATAATATATAGATATATAGCCAGATCATGACTTTCGTGATGTTAAGTGTTGGTTATGTAAAAATTGTGAGTTTTTTAGTTTGGCAAATTTTTAATTTATTTTTTTAAAGTATAATATGCAAACAGAAAATTATACATATCATAAATATGCAGTTTTGTGAATTTTCATAAAACTGGATACACACCATGTAGTCCATACCCAGAGAAGACATCGAATGTGATCAATTCCCAGAATCCTCCCTCATGCCCCTTTCACAATCATACTCCTTCTTCCTGACTTTCAACATTGTAGGTTAATATTGCCTGTGTTCTACTTTATATAAATGGAATTTCGTGTAACGTATGTATTTTTTGTGTCTGGCTTCTTTTGCTTAACTTTGTGTTTGTAAAATTTATGCATTTTGCTGTGAGAGCATGTGTTTATTATAGTCTCCATTCATTTTTGTTTTGTGGCCCTAATATTGAGTGAGACCTCATTAAGATGTCATGTCTTGATACACCTTACATGGTCTCCGAATGATCTTTTGCTTGTTTGCTTGTTTGCTTGTTTGCTTGTTTCCTATTCAGCGTAGATCTCATGGCTCACCTTTTCAACCACTAATCTTCCAACAGTCTTAAGTTCCTGTCCCTTTTTCTGTTCATCTTCTTTACCTTGTGCCCCTTGGCTGCTGGTTGTTTTTGCTGTCCTTTTCATTGGACTTCCCTTGGTGGATTTGAAGTGGCTGCTTCCATACTCATCACAGCCCAGCAGCTGAATGTGGTAAGGACAAAGAGAACAGGACTGCACACCTCTCTTACACTCTCTCCCGTTAGATAGGATGCAGGCATGTGTACAAACCTACATGTAAGAGATATTCTAAAGTGCAGAATTATGGTTGGGTGCCCAGGAGCACAACTTAAATCCTATTTATTACAAAGGAAGAGGGAAATCATAAAATACTGGGGATAACTATGAAATGTGCCAGAAAACTCTACCAATTTGTTCTTTATTCTCAGCTAGGCCATTAATCCTGCCTGGCGATTATTCTGTTTCACAAACAACTCTCTTTCATTTCTAATAGTATTTATTTAAAACCTTCTCCACTCTCCTTAAACTTACTATGTTTCATCTTGCCTTCATAGTTTCACATTTGAAGGTCCTGACTCTCACTTCACAGATAAACTAAAAACCTATTCTGACACAATGTGCCTCATTCTGTCAATGGCCAATTCTCTCCATATATATTATGGGTCTCCTACCGTTTCAGAGGTTACCAATAACTTTTGTGTTAATCTGATGATTTTTTTTTTTTGTAGTCCTTTCTTCACCTCTGCTAAATTTATCACTGTTGATGTGTTCACTACTTCTTAAATTATTCTTTTTTTAGCTATTCTGAGACAATACCCTTCTGACTTCCCTGCCATCTTTTGATTCTCTCTTTTCTGATATCGTGTATATGTTCCTCTTTTATGCTCATCCTTTAAGCGCTGTTGCTTCCCAGGGTTTTATCACTTGTATCTTTTTACCTACCACACTTTTCTGGGGTGACCTCTTCCATACCCATAGCTTGAATACCCAGTATATGCTGGTGAATCTCAAATCTCTGTTTCCAGCATAGATCTCTTCCATGAAGCATCCTTCTGACTGCTGGATATCTCTACTTGCATATCCCTTGCACACCTTAAACTCAGAATGTCCAGAATTGAACTCATATGCATCTGCAAAGGTTCTCCTTTTTCTTTTCTGCCTATCTTGGTGCATCGTGCCTTCTTCATCATCACAGAAATCTGGATGTCCATCCTGATTCTTTTTTCATGCTCTCTCCTCATATTTAATCAATCATAATTCCCTAGAAAAATGTGTCTTCTTAAAATTGCTAGAATGTATTGACTTTCATTGATCTCTATTTTTACTACTCCAGTTCACACCCATAATCTGTCACCTGGGTAGTGGAGTCTCTCGATCATTTCCCTGCATCTGGTTTTTCTCTTCTAATCTATGCATCCAGACATATAAGACCCCCGTGGTGTGGTGCCTACTGACATCTCCACCTTCTCCTATTCTCCATGTTCTCTATGCTCATCTCCATGTCTTGGTTTTTACATGTGTTGCCAACTCTGCCTGGAATGTCCTATGTTTCTTTGTCTAGCTTCTGTTCAGATTTCAAAAAAAGGTAACAGTTTTCTCTGCCAACAGCCTTTGTCTGACTCACACACTCCCAACATTTCATGAAGAATCCCTCATGTATATTCCCCAAAGCTTGTAGTAACTTCCCCTAAGTTACTACAGATAACTTAGAAAAATGTATTGTAATGTTCTACTGATTTGGTGTTACCTTTACTAGACTTTGAGCTTCTTATTCCTCACTGTATCTATAGATGTTATTTAAATTATTTAACATAAGATACAGCATTGGCATGGATCCAATAGAAAGAAGGGCGGGGCCCTTTGCTATGCCAGGCTCTATCTCTTCAATTCACTGGACTTCACCTGGATTCCTCCTTTCTGCACCATGGCCTGAAAATTTTCTCCTGGGGGTAAGCTGGAGTAATCACAGGGCTCACCAGATTTGTTTTCCATTTCCCAGGGAGCACTGTCTCATGCTGCCTGATGTTCAGTGTCTTGAGAAACAGTATTTTCTATATTTTATTTAGCTCTTTTTAGTTTTTTTTTTCAGGTGGGAAGATAAATTAGTTCCCTGTTACTTCATCTTAGGTAAAAGCAGAAGTTACACCATGTCTGTTATCTGTTTGAGGTGGGTGACGTTATATGTCAGTTGTGGACTTTTATTGATATACTTAGAGACATGGTGTAACTTCTGCTTTTTTTCTTCCCTCTGTTATCCGCATGAATGAGGATTATGAGACACATGTGCCAATTATATTTAAATTGTACCCTGCCTCCTCATCAACACTGTTGATCTCTGCTTCAGGTTTTCTCCTATAATTTGCCATCTCCTGACATCATGCACAATTTACTTAGTTATTGAACATGTGGGGTTAAGGAGTTCCACCTCCTTTGTGCACTTTTATGCACTTAGAATGGTGCCTAGTACATTGTAGGTGCTCAGTAAATATTTATTAATTAATTAATGTCCAAGGTCCTGTGCCAGATAAGACATCTCAAAAAACTCATAGTCTAATGGGAGGAAACAGACACACAACAAGTATAAAACAGCGTGGAAGGGCAATAGTAGAGATATGTGTAGGGAATATCACAAGCACTTAGTTTATTCTGAATGACTCAGTAAACACTTCCAGAAAATGGTGAAGCCTTTGCTAATCCCTTAAGGATAAGTTGGGGTTTGTCAGGTAAAAAGAGGTAAGGTCTTCCGAGCAGAGTGAATCTTTGTGCAAGAATATGGGGTCAGAATCAGCATGCCTTGTAGAGGACACTAAGATGGGATACTCTGGACAGTGAGAACTCATGGAAGGATGCTCGTTAAGGGAGTGCCATGGGCAGATGAACCTTTCATGGAGGGATTACTCAGATACAGTATCAATAATAGATTTGAAGAAGATGACATTGGAGGCAGGAAAGAAAATGGAAGGTTGTTGCATAGTACAGGGAGGAGTTAAAATACAAAGGACTGACTCATAGAAGTTTAGGAATTTAAAGCATCACGCTTTTGTATTTGATGGGATTTGGTTAGTGAGTGAAGGGGAAAGACCAGGTGACTCCAGGTGACTGTCAGTCAGTGCCTCTTGCACATTTTTTTTCCCCTCAAGTCAATTAATAGCTGTCTATACTGATCAGGTGTTTTGTTGATTCGTTTTGTTTGATCTATTTTAAAATCCTTACAAGATCCCATTTTCCATGAGGAGGTTAGGAGGGGAATGAGAAAGTAAGAGAACCTATCTGTGCATCACTAGATGGCGCTTCAGATAGAGTTTCAACATCATATAGATAAGATAAAACATTGGGTATATATTATATTACATTGATATCATAGAAGAGCAAAACTGCACATGCATAAGAATTTATACACCTATATATTCACATTGAGAATAAAGGCCCCAAATGTGTTTCAGTTTGCTTGGCAGAAGAGTAGAACCACACTTCTTGATGTAAAATTGCATATTGTCTTTGTGTCCCTCTGCTCTTCAAATACCTTGACTCACACATGAGTAGGAGAATAGGGCAAAGCACCATCTCCCTATAGTGTTCAAACTGAATGTTCTAGAAATGAGTGGAGTTGGCCGGGGCCTGCTGCCCTCTGTAGTCATGCCACCGTGAATGCAGGGTGGGTTTGGGCGCATGCCGAACACCTACTGCTCATGTGAAGGAGAGCAGAGCAATCTGTTGATGAAGCAGTTTGTTTCCATTGTTCCTATTCTGATCATTATTTGAAACAGTTGTCTTGAATATCGATTTTTGCAATGATGTTTTTGATGTGTCATTTGAATATGAAACTTAAACTTAAGATTATTAGAGTTGGAAGAGATCCAGAATCATTTAGAGCAAATCTACTCAGTTTATTGATGGGGTAATTAAAGGCCAGAGAGGCAAAATGATTTGCTCAGTGTTTGGGGCATTTCAGGCAGAACCAACACTAGACCTTAACTTCTTGGGTCACTCTTCGGTTCTCTTTGCACTCTGTGAGTTATGAGGCACCTAGACAAGGAAAGGAAAGCCATCTTTTAGGAAGGTGGGTTTATCATTATAATAGGTTAGGAAGGAAGATTAAAGTTTAGAAGATAATGTTGTGTTTCAGACCTGAGACAGTGAAAGAGGACCCGAATTAAGGTGGAGTGAATGGGAAAAAGAAAGAAAAGGTGAGTATGACATGTATTCAATATATGTCAAGATAAATTCATAGGACTTGTGATGAATTAGGTAATGCAGAGCATTTGTACTTGGTAGTTAGAATATATATGTTCTATATAGGCACAAACACATACACACAACCCTCATACATATACCTATCACAGATACACTCTGTATTGGATATTCATAACAGGTATATCACTAAAAAAAAAAAAAAAAAAAAAAAAAAAAAAAAAAAAAAAAAAAAAAAACAGCAGTCAAAACATTATTTTCTCCTTTAATCTTTGTAAAAACACTGAGAGATATTGTTGTTCCCTTTGCATAGAAATAAGGCTCAGAGGGTTTAAATGTTTGCCTGAAGTCACAAATTAGTGTGAGGAGCTGAGGTGGGACTTGAAGACCAGTTTCTTAATAAAATCTGTTATTTCCACAGGAGCTCTTTCACTCACCCAAAGCATATAGGAAATATTTCTGAATTTTCTTCTGTGGCTAATTTTTAAACCTGTTATATCAATCTATTCCTTTATTGTAGGCAGTGCCTAGTACTGCTCCTGGAAAATCTGGAAAAGCAGATTAGAGAGTATGGGACAACATATATACCACACCCTCTTATCTACTTTTCCAGATTTAAGTTGCCTTAAGCTGTTGGTTTCCTCTGTTTGACAGCATACACCATAGTGTTTAAAGATGTAGTGCTTTATGGCATTAATTTTGCTTGGGGTCTTTCTTGGGCTGTTCATCCTTCAGCAGCTGGAGGAGAGCCATATACATTCTAAATCTGTGTACTACCTAGCAAAATCTGTAAAGCCAAGCCTCCCATCCAGATCATGATTCACTGCAACCTAGGAGTTTGTGCATAGAAGCTTGACTCTTCAGTATGGTGTCTGAGTAACAGACCACATTCTTCATGGATGTGACAGTTGTGACTGCTCTTTGGTCTTTGTTAAGCATGGGCTAGACTGTTAGACATCTTAAAAATCTCTCCCTACAGTGCCTTACACAGCACCTTGCCTGTATTAATTGCTCAAAAATATTGTTGAACGCATGGTAAATGAAAGTTATTATTGACATTATTCTGTGGATTTTTTTCTTTGACATCTAACATTTAAATATATACAGATGCACATACATATACATACATTATATAGACACACAAATATTAAACTATACATGTATATTCTCCATACATTTCAAATACATAATTGATAAGTCAGTACACATTTAAGTTGTATGAAATCTGAAACATGAAGTTAAAGTTTTGTGCAACATGAGTACTTTATGTTTTAGACAGATTAGCTGGGGAAATGGTAGTCCAGGAACTAAGCACAACTCTATAAACAAGGGTAACCAAACAGGTATGAGGGATCTAGAGATACACATTTTCAGGCTAGAATACCGTGTATTTCTTTTTTTGACATATATTTGAAAAGAGAGAAAACAGTAAACCCAGGGGCAATAATTTCTAAAGTAATAAAGATTTACTGACATGGCATTCTATTCCTTTTGTTGATAAGGATGAATTGAATTATATAATACCCTGTTCTCTCCCTCTAGTTTCTGGGCCACTGTTATACTGTCTAATAATATCCACTCATAAGACATGAGGTGGCTTTTCTCTCTTTTTATAAGGGTATACTTATCCAGTAGAATGTTAATATTCCTTTCATCAATTTTTAAAATTACTTGATTTCTTTTATTTCGATAGGAATAGGCCCTGCATGGCCTTACAAATGAATAAGGGATACAGCCCAGGAGCAATGTCCAGTTGCACTGTTTTTACTTAAATAAACTCACGAACAGTGTGTCAGCCAGCTTTACACACTGTGACTGTGAGGGATGTATTTTCCCAAATGTTACTGATCTTTTATTGAAATGGAAAATTTAGTTTGCATATGGAATAATTTCCCTTTGCAAGTCCATTGTGATTTATTAAATTTCATTGTCCTTCACGAGATGTCAGTGGTGTTATCTCTTGATACACCTCAGGACACATCTTGTCTGCTTGTCGTCACTGGCCTTCATGATATACTGCCTTTATGATATGTCTTCCCGAACTCTGAACTCTTGCAGGAAATGGATTCTATAATATAAAACTCAGTATCCTCCAAATATGCCTCAGATGAAGTAGATTTCAGATAAGTATTTTTAAGTAAATGAGATAATGTTATCCTGTATAAAATAATTCTGAAATGGAAGACAGCATGCAGATACACCATAAATATTGGTCACCCTGTGTGGACGTCTCTCCATGGCAAAAGAAGACTCAAACAAACCAAACCATTATACTACCACCAGAAAAGTCTGTGCAATTAAAAAACAGTGCAATACAATGCAACAATACATCCAGCCATGACAGTCTGAATAGGCGCAGTCTCATTAAGGCAGAACACCCCCATGACTGCTTCATTTGCATCTGTGGTACCTAGCATGGCAGCCAGTACACAGTGGGCATTCAAGATAGACGTTTATGAATGAACGAATAAGATGCCCCACCTTTAAAACTCAGAAAATATGTTTTATACTATTACTTTTGCTTGAGGTCCCATTTAGTGTGTGTTATGTGTGAGGGTGGGAATAGTGTCTTCATAAAATGGAGGGAGTACATTTTTGAGGTGATTGGCCAAAGTGGAGAAGCTGTAGGAACCTATTTGGGCAAATGACACCACTGTACAGGAAATCTCTAAAGAGATCTGTAATTCTTGGCTTTAATACAACACCAAAAGAATCATGTCTTATGCAGAAATTTCCCTTTATTAAGAGATGTTAATAGGGAATATGCATTCATATTCACTGTTAAGAGAATGAACCCTTATTCAGTATCCCCTCTGGGAGGAGCTGATAACATGTTGATAAAACATCTCGGTGTTAGGCAAAGACTATAGAAAGAAGGGATACCTTGTATAAAATATAAGTTTTCTCTCCTGATTATGATTTTTGCCATTACTGCAAACAATATGTTGCATTTGCATACAACTTACAATTTTGAAAGCATTGTCTCAAACATACATTATTCTTCACTCCATCTTCCTTGTTAGATAGGACAAGAGCTATTTTTCTGGTTTTATACATGAAAGCCTAAGTAATGTCTCTCACCTGGGAAAAAAAGTGGAGCTAGGACTAGAGCCCAGGCCTTTCAGGCATCCATTCTTTCTGCCTGCCTACTTAGACTTAAAATAGGACTCTGACAGCAGACTCTTGAATTCACCTTTGCTTATATTATAACAGCATCCAAAGCAGGAACAACCTTGATGACCTTGACCAACTTTAACACTTGTGTAAATACGAGAAAAATCAACTTTGCTAAACGTGTGGTGTGCCCGTAGGTGGCAGTAAGCTAAAATGCTAACTCCATGGCATAACTGCATTTGAGCTACATGCAGACAGATAAGAGTTGATGTTAGTCATGGTATGAGCCCAGGGAATCAGACAAGTACTTCTCTAAACTCTTCCCACTCAACTTAATACAAGGTAAGCAGGTCCTGCAGTAGTTCAAGGACCTGCTGCACCCTGCGTACAGAATAGAGTACTGTTTAACAGCCTTTTATCTGTCATACATTTCTTTTCACTTACTACTGTTACTACAGCCTGCCTCCACCTCGAGCTTTGCTGCAGAAAGGAGATGGATAGACACCTTTAAATAATTCTTCTTCCCCCACTTCTTCCCTCCATTTGGCTTCCTCTTAGACTGTGCCTCATCTCAAGTGAAGACAAGGCTAGTTACAGCCTGATTATGCAAGAGGTCAGAGTGAGATGTGAGGTGTCTACCTTTATCTCTAAGCAGATGCACTCAACCAAAGTGTGCAGAAAGAACTACTGCTGTTCCTACTGCATGCTGATTACAATTGCACCTGGAGCCACATTCCAGCATCAGTATCATTCAGATTATCTTAGTTCTATCCAAGAATTCTTATAGGACCTAAGAAGGAGAGCTGATCAGACCACCAGAACATTAACTCAAACATGCCACGGAGTCCAAATAAATCAAGTAATATCATACTTGGTATAAGATTTAATATACTGAGTTTGTGGGCAAGCCAGGATGGATATATTCCATATGCCTAAAATGTGGTGATGATATGTCTTATTTAGCATGAGTTCTCAAGAGTAGCCTTAGACATTGTGCATTTCCATGTCTTGATATTTGGACATCTTCTTGTGGATGTCCTGAAGCTCTTCCTCACTTTGAGGTGACATTGAATTACAAAGTCTAGACTTCTCTGAAATTGAGAATCACATTATGGGATGGGATTTAAACCATGGTTTCCTATTGTTTTGCTTAAAGCTAACTTTGAACAACAACAGCTCAGCTTTAGAAGGTGTTTTGCCTATAAAACCATTCACGTAATCAAAAGCTGAACTGTATACAGGATCAGCTTAATAAAGGCAGAGTTGTGGATAGCCATATACTTTCCTAGTGTTTATAGATAGGGTTGTGAATTTGGAAGGGAAACCCAGTCAGCCTAAATTACTTGTGTTAAAACTGAACAGTTCACTATTTGCCATTATAATGGGGTTTTGAAGATATGATATGCCTACAAAACTAAGTCTTTTTTGTTTTTAAACTTACTATCTTTTTTCTTTAGAAAATATGTAAAAGTTTTAGTACCAGTGTTTTTTGCTTTGAAAGGGAGCACAATTATTAATTTTACCCATTTCTTATTATGATATTGCAAACAGATAACAGCAGAGACAAATATACATGTGTACCCACTTGCTACCTGTATAAGGTCTTAACATCATTTTATATTCACTATGGATCATAAAAATAAACACTACAAACTCTGATGAGGGTCTTTATACTCCTCTGAGATATCGACCCCATTGCTCCTTGAGAAAAAATACTATCCTGAATTTAGAACTTATCATTCCCATAAGTGCATTCACACTATATTTTGGTACATATTTATGAATTCAGAAACAATATATAATATGCTTTTACCAGTTTTAAAAATCCACATGAATATAAAATTGTATGCGTAATGGTGTGACTTTTAAAAATCTAACATTGTATCTTTATATTTATTCCTATTAATACATGTAGCTCTAGCTCATTTATTATAAACGCTGTATGGTATTTCATTGTAATTATATGGCTTAGACTATCTATGCTCTCTTTTCAGATAGACATTTAAGTTATTTCTAATTCTTAACTCTTAGAAATAAACAGTGTTATGGAATAATTTTTCTGGAGTTGAAACAGAAAAGAGGAATGTGGGGACTTAGTGCGTGGTACTTGCTTCACCATTTATTGTGTAATACAAGTTTTAATAACAGTAAATTAAAGTATCAGAATGTGTGCATTTAATAATAACATTTTGTAAAAATATTTCAAAGAGTTGAATAAAAATTAATACATACAAATGGTAGAATATCACTCTGCCTGCTGTTGGCTTCGCTGCCTCCCTAGTCTTTAGTTCCCTCAACCCAGAATGCCCTTGGAATTGCCCCTTCTGACTTGGCTGGCCCTGTGAGGGTTTCCTGTCTTCCTGCTGAGTTTATGCAGCTTTGAGTGAAGTTCCTTCTGCGTCTCTGGCAGAAGTTTTGTTTTCTCTCTCTACCCACCTTGCCCACTCTCTGACTGCTTCCCATCCCAAAGGAGAGATGTGTTTTCATATGGCACTTCTCATCTCTACTCAGCCTTTTTTTGGAGTGTGAGTGGCTAGATATGGGGCGATGGGGAACACAAAGGGAAATGCTAAGACACAACGGGTTTTCATGAGTGGTAAAATGACTGGAGGGTTTGCAGTAGGGTCAGGGAGGAGAAAGAGTAAGGAAAGGGGAAGGAGGAGAGAGGGAACAGGGAAAAATCTAGGAGGGGTGGACTAAGATGCTATAGTTTCAAATATCAGTATTTATGCAAAGTACACGAAAATATATGCTAGTACTTTAAAATGGCACTTATTAATGGAAAATTAAAAACCGGTGTTACAGTTAGTAGTAGTGTAAACACATTTTCAGCTTTACTAGATAATGTAATATTTCTTTCCAAATTGGCTGTACCAATTTACATTCCCAGCCAAAGTGTGAGAATTACCCATTTTACCACACTCTAGTTAAGGTTTGACCTTTTGTTTGATTTTGTCATGTTTACCAGCCTGATAGGTTTGATACAATGTTTCATTGTTGTTTAAAGTTATAATTCATTCATTGATTATTAGGAGAATAGTGAATACTTGTCCAGTGCATTTTTATAACTTTTATAATTTTTAAAATGAATTTTATTACAAAGGTAGTATAGTTTTATAATATCATTAAAAATGCAAGCAAGCAAAAGTAGAAACTTAACCCATAAGCCGCCACATAAACGTACCTCAATTTGATATATGTATGTGCCAATGAAGCCATCACTACAGTCAAGATAATTAACTTATTCATCAACCTCAAAAGTTTGCTCCTGCCCCTTAATTATTCCTCTCTACCTATTGTTATGGGATCTTTGGGGTGTCAGTTTTCTAGCCAGAAACCTCTGTGACCATGGTGTCTTTACCCAGGTTCTTGTCCTGCATCCAGGAAGAATGAGGTACACAAAGTGAAGGGTGAGCTTTATTTAGTGTCACAACAGCTCAGAGGAGACCCACAATGGGTAGCTCCTCTCTGTAGGTGTGTCATCCGTGGAGTGTTCATTTCTCAGCAGAAAGGAGGCTCTGGAGACAGTAGCCTCTTTCTGCAACTGGTTGTCCAGATGTCTGCAGCTCTCAACGGAGAGGGTAGCTCCTCTGATTCTGCTGGTCATCCTGTTGTCTCTCTGCCCGCTCCGGCCATACTCTGACTGTCCTGTGCCCTGCTCTGGCTGAGCCCAGGGCTTTTACAGACCTCAGAGGGGAGGAGGGAGGAAGTACATGCCACGTGGTCCATGGGCGGCCATTGGTGGCCCAGAAGAGGCACCAAGAAGTCCCCACTCTGGTCCGCAGGACCGGCGGCCCAGCCCCCAGCCTTCAGAGCCTCCGTGGCCTGAAGGTGGGGCCTTACTGAGGACCCTCCTCCTTCTGCCCAAGAATCAGTCTGCCTCCCACTGCCATTCATGGCCCCAGGATTGGCCCCAACCCTTGCTCTAATCTTGGAGCAGGTGCCAGGAGCAGAGAGAGGCCAGGCAGCAGGAGCAAACGCCCCCCAGCCTATAGGGATGGGGGTCCTTCCTGGGGGCCCCAAGGGTGCAAGTAGCAGAGACGACCCAGATCCTGCACCTGGGAGGACAGGCACAGCTGAACCCAGGAGCTCCTACTCTGCCAACTTGGAAGGGGCGAGACTCCCACTTGTCCCTGACTTCTGCCTTCTCCATGGAGTGGGAGGCCCAGGTCTGCAGCTGTGGATCAGGCAGCTGCAGCTGCACCCAGGAGGGCAGATCCTGCCTATTCTTGGCACCCCGCAAGAGCACAAGGAGGTTTGGATCCACAGCCGCAGTTTGGGCGGCTGCAGCAGCATCCAGGGAACTCCCTCCCCAGCTCAGAAGGGGTGGGGCTCCCACTGGCTCCATGGAGTGTGCAGCCCCAGCCTTGCCTCCCTGCTACAGCTGGTGTGATGGCAGCAGCCACTGCCATCACTGCCACCTCGCTCCCTCCAATCTCTTGGCAACCACGGATCTTCCTTGATAGTTGCTTTCAGAGTCTTCTGTGTTGTAAGTGGGTGTTAATGAATCATTCCTTTTATTGCTGAGCAGTATTCCATTGGGTGGTGGTGCTACAGTTTATCTCTGCACTCACCTATTAATGGACATTTGTGTTGTTTCCAGCTGTTTAATTGACCACTTGATCTTTTACAGAAGAATACATACGTGTGCCTGTAAATTTTCTCATATGCAGAATGTTAAACAGGAAATAATCCCTGTTATTATTGTAATCAGTGCCTGGGACAGTGTCTGACATGTATAGGTATTCAGTAAGTAGGTGTTAAAGGAACTTAGATATATTTTGTCAAAATCTGCAATCTAGTTAGGAAAACAAAGCAGGAAGACCTAAGAAATTAAAGCGCACAGAGTAGTTGAACTGAATGGAAATCAGTAATATAATAATATCCATCTTTTACCCAAAGGTCATGACACCCCCAACCTGGCCATCAGCACTTACTTGGAAGTTTCCCTTCTTTCAGTTCAAGGCATCCTAAATTAAATCACTCATCTTTCACTGAAAACAGTCTCTCCACTTTCTTCCTGTTTTGTTCAAACCTTTTCCAAACTACTGAGTTCAAAACCTGAATGATTTTTGTAATATCCCTCTGTTCACATTTAATTAGTTTCCAAGTTCTGGTTATTCTGCTTCCTAAATGCTCCCCCTTTGTTGCCCCTATGACTGCTTTAGTTTAGCTCTAACCATCTCTTAGCTCAGCACTTAGTCATCTATCTTGCCTGGTTGACTTGTTTTCGCCTCTCTAATTCAGCCTCCACATGGTCATCACACACTTTTCTGAAGTGTAATTTTGACCATGCTACTTTGTTGCTTCTACGTCTCCATTTGCTGCTCATTGCCTGTAGGCTAAAATGCAAACTTCGTGGGATAGCACTGAAGATGCTCTATGCTTTTCACGCCTTCTCCCTGACCTCTATCATGCAGAAATATTTAACTGCTTGCAGGAACGCGAACACACGATGTCGTTTCCCATCTCCATGCCATTGAATAAACCTGTCCATCCATCTGCTGGAATGTCTCGCCAACTTTGACCAGGAGAAAACCCAGAACTCAGATTTGAAGCCTTCTTTTATCTCCTGCATACATGTACATTTACAAAAAACTCAGTAAAGTTAACCACTCCTCATCCATGCCAAGTGTCTACAACACTGCCTTTGCACTGTGTTGCCAGATCTTCCATGCTAGACTGTGACCACAGCAAGTGGCTTTTTACCCTTGAATCTAGTAACAAGTACAAGAGCAGTTACCGTTACCTAGTGGGTATTCGGCAACATTTTGGGTGCTCAGTAAATATGAGTAACTCAAATTATAGTACAATAAATACGAATAAATGAACATGTGACTGAAATAATCTGATCATCAAGTTGTAATATCCCAGCCAACATATACCTTTTGTATTTCACTTGTTTTCACTTGTCATCACCACCTCAGTCAAAAGCCATTTAACTTTCTGCCTGAATTGTTGCATCAGCTTCCTAACCTATGTCACTAAATTATCCCTCTTTTCTAAACTATACCAACACAGATTAGCTAGACTAATCTTGGAAAGACTGCTTTAATTATGTTATTTCCACATTAGATTCCACTGCCTGGCTTTCAAAAGCTCTAGCTACTCTAATAATCAAACGTTTTTCTATTGTATAACAGAGTCTCCATTTCAGCTAACCCATTCTTCCCACGTGCCCATAGCAAGCTGTGTTCCTTCCAGCTTGTGTTCCAGTGCTCGCATTTATCTTTTTGCCTGAATACCCTTGTCCTCTCTTTCCATCTGTCTGAATTCTACCATTTATGCCTTGCTAAAGTTGGCACCTGCATCATACCTCCTTTCTATCTATATCTATATCTATCTATTTATATCACGTCTCCTTGGAATTTCCGAACTATAGCAATTTGCTATTCAAAGTGAATAGCAGTTACAATGTGTATATTTTCTCTATGTATATCGGAATGTATATTTTCTCCCCTACCCTACACTAGAATATAAGCTCTACAAAGGTAGAGAATTTTTGTCTATATTTTCTATAAAGGAAAACCAAGGGCTGAGACACACAATATTTCTTAAATAAGTGAATGAAAGTATGAAATTAACAGTTATACGGTGCTGGTTCAGATAATCCTCATTTCCTCAGAAGAAAAACACTTTGAAGAAAGTATGAGTAAACTTGAATTTCTGAATTTTAAAGTATGTGATACTTTAGAGGAAATTTCTTAAGTGGAATCACAAAAACATATTCACTTATCTAAAATGTAGCATTAAAGTTCTGAATTTTAGGACCACTTCTGAAAAGTCGTGATTTCTGTACAAGACAGTGGCAATTAGTCAATCACGTTTTCTGGAATGTTTATGCATTAGTATAAATTGAAATTAACTCAACATAGTTCTATTACAGATGTGGATAAATGGAACATAAAATGACATGAGAACATTGTACTCGAAGTAAAAAGTAGATTCAGGTTCTTGGATCCAGATTAGTGTGATGACATGTATATTTTGCAAGTCTTTCCAAAACTCCGTGATTTTTAAAAGGAAAAAATTAAAGCTCACTCTGTTGAAGCCCTTTGCTCAAAATTTGACATGTAGTAGATACGTGTTAAATAGTTGAATGGAAGCCATTGGAGAACCGTTTTTTTTAGGGGAGGGGGACTTCAGAAGGGCAGTGACATAGCTCCAGTTAAATTTGAGAAAAAAATTATGGTGATTGTCTAGAGAATGATATAGAGAAGACAGAAGATAGTAAAACCAGGAAGTTCTTTGTTCATTCATCAAGGTTCATTTATAAAGCACCTACTACTTGGTATATACTTAGGGCTGAGTGAACAACTAAGGTTCTGTTATAAGTACAGCCTGCTGGAAAAAATTTAGATGAACAATTATGATGACCAAATTTAAGAGTGATTGGGGGAAAGGAGTGAACACTTTGGAATCTATTCTGCCAGTAGTGCTGATAGTACGTGGTGAACTGTGTAAAAATTGAGGGCTTGAAGACACACTCCAGTGTTCTGATTTGAGTGACTGATTTAATAATACAGTTAGAGATAAGAATATGAGAAGGTATGAAAGGAATGATGATGGGGTTGGTTGTGGACATATGAAGTTAGAAGAGTCTATGAAAAATTCCTGTGGAGATAACCAGTATAGAATTATAGATAAGTTCTGTTTCTCAGAGAGATACGAGGGCTGAGGAAGGATGAATTTGGAATTAATCAACAAAAAATAGTTGTTGAAAGCATAAATCCATGTGGAATTTCCCCAGAAGGGTGCTTACCTCAGTGAGATAAAATAAGGGCTGAGGCTGCAGATAAGGACAGCAAAATGTTAAGAACACAAGAATGACACACAAAGACAGTACATCATGGCCAGATGTGACGTCAAGAAACCAGGAAAGAGTAGTTGTATCACTTAAAATGGTTTCAACTACAAGTAATAGAGAACCTGACCCACCCACTTTTAAACAATACTGTAATTTATCTGCTCTCATAACTGGAATTCCAGAGGTAGACTGGCCTCAAGAGTGGTTGATCCAGGAGCTCAATAACTTCATCAAGAAACCAGTTTCCTTTGTTTCCTTTTGCTCTGCCATCCATGGCTATAAATTTGTCTTATATCTGTTTCTCGTCTGGGGATAGAATGACTAGTAATAGAAGTCAGACTACATTGCTCCCTCATTTAAATTCAGCCGAAGAGGCAGTTTGAATAGGAACCTCTCCTAGAAGAATGAAGAGGAACTTTCCCCCAAATCTCCAGCAAAGTGCTCCTTCTGTCCCATTGGCACAAATTTGGTAAACTAATGATTCCCAAAACAATTATTAATTTAGACTAAGAATTAGGCCTCCATCTTCTGGGGCTGAGGATAGATTTAGCTTCTTTTTTTTTTTTCTTTCTTTTTGAACTGGAGTCTCACTCTGTCACCCAGGCTGGGGTGCTGTGGCGTGATCTTGGCTCACTGCAACCTCCACCTCCCAGGTTCAAGCGTTCTATTGCCACAGCCTCCCAAGTAGCCGGGATTACATGTGTGCACCACCACATCCAGCTGATTTTTGTATTTTTGGTAGAGACAGGGTTTCACCACGTCAGTCAGGCTGGTCCCTGACTCCTGACCTCGTGATCCACCCGTCTCGGCCTCCCAAAGTGCTGGGATTACAGGCGTGAGCCACAGCACCCGGCCAGATTTAGCTTCTTTTGAGGCACCAGTCTTTGCTGGTGAGAGGTGAATACTTGAATAAAAATTAAGATTCTGTGAGGTAAAAGGAAGTGAGATAGTTAATGCATAACCAGACAACAAGGAGCACTACAGAAGCATGAGGTAAGCTTAGGAGGGAGAAAGGTTGAGGAGAAGTTATTAACATTGTCGTATACCAAACAGGGGTCAAGAGAAGAATTAAGAAGAGGCGGAAAAATGCCCGTGACAGCAGTAATTAGAATGTGACCCCAGAGACACACCATGGATTCTAATTAAAGTGGATAGAGGGTAACTGTGAGGGGAAAAGTAGATATGAGGAATTGAGTCTAATTTCAAGATTCTGAGTTTTGAAAGAAACTATAAAGATAATAGCTAGAGGGGAGAAATAATGAGAATCAGGGGTTTCTTTTTTGTTTTGTTTTCATGATCATCAATTAAATGTTTCAAAGTTAGTGATTTCTAACTGGGCTCTGATGAAGGGCCTTTGACCAGTTATATGAACTTAGTCAACTTGTCAAATCTCTTTGACTTCTCATCTTTTTAAAGAGAGAAAAAGAAAGCTGTTTTTATCCTATGGAGTTGGTGGTTTCAGAAATATTTTTCTTCAGTTTTATTTTATTTTATTTTATTTATAATTTCAACTTTTAGATTCACAAGTTACATGTGCAGGTTTGTTATATGAGTAGATTGTGTGATGCTGAGGTTTAGGATATGAATGATCCCATTACCCAGATTGTGAACACAGCACCCAACAGTTAGTTTTTCAACACTTGCCCCCTCCCTCCTTCCCACCTCAGTTAGTCCCTAGTGTCTATTGTTCTCATCTTTATGTCCACAAGTACTCAATATTTAGTTCCCACTTATAAGTGAGAACATGCGGTATTTGGTTTTCTGTTCCTGCAGTAACTCACTTAGGATGATGACCTCCAGCTGGTACATATATACCATGGAATACTACACAACCAAAAAAATAATGGAATCATGTCCTTTGCAAAGATATTTTAAAGAAGAGAATATTGTTTATGTTTTAGGTATGTGTGTTTAGAGATATTTTAAATGTTATACTCCATCAAGACTTCAATACATTTGGGGGAAACAAAATAGACTAATTTTACTTTCTACATCATTGTTTGGTCTTAGCCTAAAATCCATGTTTTACAGAGAATGCAAGAAACTTTTAAACTTCAGGTAAAACTGTGCTTTTTCCAAATGTATAGAAAGCATAGTGCCTAATGCGTGGTAGAAACTCATCAAATAATTTTTAAGTTATTCTACTTTTCATATTTAAAGATGAAAAATTAAATTAGAGATTCTCCGTCAATCAGATTATAAAATTATTTATACTGGAGAAATTTCTTATACCATATTTTTTATTTATCAGAGAATTGATTCTAAAAAAAACAATAAAACTATGCCACAAAAAAAAAACTAGCAATATTGAGTAGTGCAGTAAAGCCTGGGTAGCTAAGTCTAACTAGGCAGATTAATTGCAATTACTGGAAAATTTATTCATACATTTAACAAGTGTTCATTGAGCACTTACTATGTGATAGGCATTGTGTGCTCGGCTTCTTGCTCTCATAGAGTATACATTCTAGAGGGAGAGCCAATTAAATAAACCAGTATACACTATGTCAGGGAGATAATTGCCTTGAAGAAGAATAAAATGAGATA
This sequence comes from Theropithecus gelada, assembly GCF_003255815.1. Lineage (NCBI taxonomy): Eukaryota > Metazoa > Chordata > Mammalia > Primates > Cercopithecidae > Theropithecus > Theropithecus gelada. Next base: position 158,103,872 of record NC_037671.1, read on the forward strand.
TTGGGATAGTAGGCAATTAGTACAAACGTTTTCATTTTGTATGAGGAGAGCAGGAAGGGAATCTCTGAACAGGGGATGTTTGAGCTGAGACACAGGACATGGAGGATGGCTGGGGGAACTGTGTTCCTGAGAAAGGGGAAATCAAGTGCAGAGGTCCTAACCTGGGAACACAATGGGTATGTTCAACAAACAGCAGCTTAGACTGGGGAGATGGGATGTAGGGAATTGGGGCTCTGTGAGTGAGGGGAATCACCTAGGAAATGAGGTCAAGAAATGGGGCATCAGTGTGCCATGTGAGGAAGCAAGGCCTTAGAGACTGTGGAAGGAATTTGGGAACTACTCTAAGAAACATGAGAAGGCATTAGAGGGTTTAGAACAGAGGACTGATTGCAGTAAATTGGTTATTACTCTAACTACCTTGGGGAGAATAGGCTGTTCTAGGGCAAGTGTGGCTTGGGGAGATAAAGTTCAAACAAATGTAACTTTTTGTTTCCTTGAAATATATAATAAAGTAAAGCTACCTGTTCAGGGAGTTTGTCCAAGTAATAGCACTGACAGATCTACTATAATAAATAGATGATACTGATTTGTAATTAGCAAAGTAACTATTCATATGGGGTGCAGCACACCAACATGGCACAAGTATACATGTGTAATAAACCTGCACGTTATGCACATGTACCCTAGAACTTAAAGTATAAAAAAAAAAAAAAATCATTCAGTTGACGCTAGTTGACTAATCACTCCTCATGCAATCTTACTCTTGTATTTGATGAACTTTGTTTTGAAGCCAGTGCAATATGAAGTGTACCATCCCTCAGCAAGGACAAATTATCACAGATTATTGAGATCAGTCTCCTTAAAATTAATGTTATTATAACATTCTGTTGTAAAGAAAGAATTATATTGCAGGTATTTTTGTGGAGCTTTTAGGAACTGTTGGAGTGCTTTAAATTTATAACATTGTGTGTTCCCCTTAAATGTTCGTGGTTGGAAAACATCTAATTTTATCCAATATTTAAAAACTTTTTTGGAAGTGAGATTCATAGGGCAGAAGTTACAGAATGATTTCATTTTGGAAAATAAGTGAAAAGTAAAGATAACACATGAACCCAACAAAATACTCCATTTTCTTGTTTTTTTTTTTCTTTTTTTTTGGCCAATATCTTTGTCATGAGGGCAGACCATGGTGCATTATTCCACCCCCGCCCCCAGCATTTGCAAACCACCAGTCATTTCCTTAGGGACCTTAACAAACGGAAGCATTGAATTCTCTTCAGTCAGTGGTGCCTCCCACCTGGGAAAAAGACAGCTCTGTAATTGAATCCCAGCATATGCATTGTCATCCCTCCTGCCTGCTCTCCTGGTGCTACAGCAAATTAAAAGATCTCCAAGGCTCAGCCTGCCTCCCAGCTGCCAGTCCCTGGTAGACATGAGGGAGCCAGCAGGGACCAGGTGGAGCAGTTTTGAGTTGCACTAAACACACGGCACAAGGAGATTGGCCATAACTTCCCAATTGAATATTTATGCCAGCCCCATTTCTCATCTTGCTCTTTGGCACTGAACAGAGTGCTTGCTGCTGATTTCAGGGGCGCTGCATTGTGTTTGGATCTGCTTTGTGAAGTATTACACCAGATGAGAAATGGGCCCAAGTTCCTATCACTAAGATGACTGGTTGACTTTTTTTCTGTTTTTTTTTTTCACGGAGACTATCATGTTGTAGTGTCAAAAGTTGGGACAGTGAGGGAGTTCCCTGACATCTCCTGACACTGCTGTTCCATGAATTGTACACAACTTCAACCACTGCTTGCTATGGAGTGGAACTTTAATGGCTCCTATTCAGGGACAGACAAATACACTCTGATTGGTGTGTTACTGCATTTTCATCTTTTTTTTTTTTTAAGGTTTTATTTTTGTTTGCTAAGGTCAGGCACTTATCACAGGGCCCTCTCATCACATTTCACATTCTGATCCCTCGTGGCAGGTGCTAACTTCCTTGCACTCAAACTGAATGGGTTGGGTAACCTCATAAAGATACAGAATGTCTTGGCAGAGAAAGGAAAGGACTACAGAATGCCTGTCTATGGAAGAGTCTCAGTGTTATTTAGTTATTAGTTAGCCTTGTAAACCCGAGAAGATATTTGGAAACCCATCTACACACACCCATTAACTTTTTCTAGGTGGTGGATCACAGACGTAAATTCATGTCCCTGATTCCTAATCCATATTGTTATCTAATAAAAGCACATTCCTTATGTAGATTTCATCATGAAATTTGCTTTAAAAATAATTCTCTTCAATTGTATTTTTGTATAACATAATAAACTATAGATCAGTGACCCATTGAACTTCTTGTGAATTGCTGATTCTAAAATGAAATTCTCAAATGATTAAATTTAAATACTTAGGAGGCAGTGATAATGAGAAGCCAATGTAAGTTCTGTAGGCAAAAGACATGCCAGAGTAACCTCATAGTCTTTTATGATAGCAGTACCAGAAAGGAAGAAGAAAGACATGCATTACACTTAGCACACACAGAATTCAGCAAAGTGCATGCCAAAGGCTCAGATATTTATGAGAAAAAGACAGAAATTAGCCTAATAACTATTCCTGATGAACTGATATAAATCTGGAGATATACCTCTAGTGCCCTTTTTAAAATCTGCCCTTGGCATTGCGCTTTTCAACATGTTCATTTATTTATTATTTTTTTGAGATGGAGTCTCGCTCTTTTGCCAGGCTGGAGTGCAGTGGGGCGATCTCGGCTCACTGCAACCTCTGCCTCCCAGGTTCAAGTGATTCTCCTGCCTCAGCCACCCAAGTAGCTGGGACTACAGGCATGTGCCACCACACCCAGCTAATTTTTGTATTTTTAGTAGAGACGTGGTTTCACTGTGTTGGCCAGGATGGTCTCCATCTCTTGACCTCATGATTTGCCCACCTCGGCCTCCCAAAGTGCTGCGATTACAGGCCTGAGCCATCGTGTCCGGCCAACATGTTTATTATGAGGGCATTGAGGGCATGCTAAGAAAGTTTGTAGGTGACATAGTAACTTCACTGGGAAAGAGGATATTGAACAGCAGAGTCAGAATCTAACAGACAGCCCGAAACAGTGGACTCAAGTCCAACAAGATAGCATTTAGGAGAAACACATGAAAAGCTGTTCACTTGGGCCCAAATAGCAACTGCATGTGTGGTGAGTGACTGGGAGGACACAGGGCTCTCAAGCATCACATGGGACAAAGACTTAGGAATTTTGATGGCTGGGTGTAGGCATGAATTAGGACTGCACAGTGTCTGAGGATAAAGCTAATGTACTCTTCAGGCTACACTGACAAGTGAGAGTTGTAATAACCTTGAACTGTCTTGGACCACAACTGCATGACTGTGGGGACCACCGTTAAAGAAGAATCCTGGAGATCTTAAAAGAGTCTGAGATGGATTAAGCGGACTGAGGGAACTGAAGATGCCCTTCCTGAGAGAGAAAAAGCTCTTGGGCAGGACGGGTCATTGATGTGTGAAAGACTGTTATGTGAAAGGCTGTTACATGAAAGAAGGTTTAGACTTGACCCATGACAATAGACGAATTTTCTTGAGCCAAAGTTCCAGGAAAGCCATGGATAGAAAACTTTCTAGTAGTGTAAGTTATCTGAAAATGAAAGGGCTGCCTCTTAAGAAAATGATTTTTTTGACACTACAGGTTTTCAAATAGGCAAACCAGGCTGTTTCATTGTCTGTGTTTTAGAAGTGACTGTAGTAATAAAATTTATGAAGCATGCACTATAGGCCAACCTTTGGATGCTTTTTTTGTGTGATCTTTAATTCACACACTAGCCTCCCAGAGGATATTATTATCTCCAATTTTGAGACTAAGGTCCCATGACTGGTAAATGAGGCAGAGTTTAAAATTCAGGTTTTAGTTGGCAGTAGAGACTCTTAACACTGCTCTCATAGCCTTAAGCACAATACACTATTTTGCATTTGAGGACATTTTATGTCCCTTCAGAACTGGAAATCCAATCATTTTAATAGGTTACTACCTTTTTTTTTGTACATTATATCAATGCTTTGCTCTTGTTAGTATGACATTCTAGTATTGGAAAAATCTAGATTTGTTTATCCTCTGAACAGTTTGATCTTTACTGGTAGAGTTTTTTCTTAGAAAAACATTGATATGTTTCTTAGTATAATTGATGGCATTAAATGTTTAGATTGTAGTCTTATGGCTTTATTTCACTACTTGCTACAGGAAAATAATTTCCTGCTTCATTCATGATAGTTTGAACTGATCTGACAGAAACTGAATCCTGTGCCATTCAAATAATGATTGGAGCATCCATTGGATTTTTGTTTATTTCTTTGTTTTCCGATTAAGGGGGGCTTTTAAAAACAAAAATTTAGGGAAATGCTTCTGCTTTTTGGAAGCATTTATTCACATTTCTTGGGGGTGGAGGGAACTGACATGTTTTAAATTTGTTAGAGTCATAGTGAACAAAGGGGAAGAGTTGCAGGTCTCAAGTCTAGAGCTGTAAGCCCTGGAAAGGAAAAATTGTAAAAGTGTCCAGAGAACAGTGTGTTCATGGCTTTACTTGCTGTTACTCCGAGGCCTGAGGTCACCCTGGCAGATGGGTCGCTTACACTGCAAGCAGTCATGCTGGCCTCAGGGACAGGCATGAGGTCACTGGCACATTGCAAGAACAGCTTCCTTTCTTTATGCATACCCCACTTTCCTGGTCCTTGTTAAGGGTCTTCTTCTTCCTGCGGTTCCCATCTGTGCAGCTGACCCCAGTTCTGACTATGTCTGGGGAAATGGGTTGGTGAGGGCCTCCTTCTGGGACTATCTATCCACCTGATCAGTGATACAGACACTGTGCAGCGGAGAGGAGCCACATCTCCCTGACCGCCGGCCAGCAGAGTCACTGGCTCAGGGCTACAAACTGTGACAAGTGGTTTTTGGATACTAATCTGAAATATGTTGGTTTAACATGACCTGGCATTGTTACCTGACGTTTTTAAATGCCCGTACTTTTTCCAGAAAGTCGGAACTGATACACAGCAGTGGCATGCCCTACTAATTTTCATATGATCTAAATTGATCAGGGTACTTCATTACTTTTTTTATTCCACAATATCTTTTTCCTCTCTGCCTCTAAAGCGTACACCCACGTATGCACACACAGACACAGACACACACAAACATGCACGTGCACACACACACGCCCCTCACTCGGGAGATCTAACACTGCACATAAAAATATTGAAACTTACAGGCTGGGTGCGGTGGCTCATACCTGTAATCCCAGCACTTTGGGAGGCTGAGGCAGGCAGATCAGGAGATCAGGAGTTGGAGACCAGCCTGGCCAAGATGGTGAAACCCCATCTCTACTAAAAATACAAAAATTAGCCAGGCATGATGGCATGTGCCTGTAGTCCCAGCTACTTGGGAAGCTGAGGCAGGAGCATTGCTTGAACTTGGAAGGCAGAGGTTGCAGTGAGCCAAGATCGTGCCATTGCACTCCAGCTCTGAGTGACAGAGCAAGACTCCATCTCAGGGGGGGAAAAAAAGAAAGAAACTTCCACATGCATTTGCATCGGAGAACTAATCCCATCTCCCTTTACCTAGCCCCTTGCTCTCCTGCCTGGCCTGTGGGAATCTTTGAAGATTCTTTGTATTCTAAGAACTGTCCCAAGAACATAGCAGATGCTCAAGCAGTGTTTGCTGAACTAGACTACATTTGACTCCAAGTAACCAAATGACTTCATCTACATTTTTTTCTATTTCTTTTATTCATTAGAATCCACTAAACATACTCCACTATTCTAGGAATAGGGGAAAAAAATCCATGAACAATTAGAAAACAGTCCTACCCTGGTGGTGCCTTACACTCTAATTATGTGAATAGAAGCTATTGTTGTTATTAGTACTTTTCAGCTAAGGAGAATTGAGGCTTATGTCACATAGGAAAAAATATTATGAGCAAGTCTTGCCCTTAAAATCATTCTGATGGTCAAATGCAGATTTGCTTTTTTGGTGGACTCTTGAGAATGTGGGAAATAGACCCATGTCCACTTTATGCAAAGAGAAAAAGGTGGCATGAGAGTGGGAGTCTTTGAACGTCAAGGATGCTTTTGCATTCCTTGGGTTGTGAACAACTGATGGAGTCAACCTATAAATAAGCAGAACCATGACTCATTACCAGGATCTGTACAGAATGAATCATGGCTTCTGAGTTAGAGTAGACTCTAAAGTGCACAGTTGTAAGGCTTCTCCTTTCTTGGGTTTGAAGAGGATATTTCAAACTATTAGAAAGAAATTCCATCTGTGCTACAGAAAAATTGCAGGAAAAAAAATCCCCAGAAACTAGTTGCATGTCTTTACATTTTTCTTTCTTTTCCAAGTTTTTGTGTTTATGGCTAAGTTCATTTTTTATATTGTCCAGAAAGATGCTAATATTCAAATGGCCTTATGACATAAGGACCACTAACAAGGGGTTGAAATAAACATCCTGGAAACAAAAAGATGACTACCTTTAAATATTATTAACAGTGTAAACTTGGCAGAGCAGATGCTTATATTGACTTTAGTAACCTTTGAAAACTATTCGAAATGTTTTATTTCAGGGATGTGCATTCCTGATTGTGATTTCACAGTGTGAATGAAATAAAGTGACTTAAATTGCTAGAAACAGTGTGAGCTCTGCATCAGATAAACATGAGTTCAAGTTCTGCTGCTGCTACTTTCTATCTGTGATCTTGGGACTACTGTGTATCCTCTCTGAGCCTCAATTTCTTTATCTACAAAGTGTGGAAAATAATATGTATATTAATATGTCATTTTAAAGATTAAAGGTGATAGTATATATGAGAAAAACCAAACACAGAATGTGTCATACTGTGTTAGCCCATTTTCATACTGCTGTAAAGAACTGCCCAAGACAGGATTATTTATAAAGGAAAGAGGCTTAATTGACTTACAGTCCTGCATAGCTGGGGAAGCTTCAGGAAACTTATAATCACGGCAAAAGGCGAATGGGAAGCAAGGCATCTTCTTCACAAGGTAGCAGGAAGGAGAATGAACGCAAGAGGAACTACCAAACACTTATGACACCATCAGATCTTGTGAGAACCCACTCACTATCTTGAGAATAGCATGGGGGAGACCATCCCCATGACTCGATTACCTCCACCTTGTCTCTCCCTTGACACGTGGAGATTATGAGGATTATGGGGATTACAATTCAAGATGAGATTTGGGTGGAGACACAAAACCTAAACCATATCACATACAGTATGTATACAGTAAAAACTGGTACCCATTAATCATTTTCTGTTGCTGAAACCTAAGGTAAAATTTATATATTTTACATTCTGTATAAATTGGGATTAAAAAGAATCTGAAGTGTCACAATTAAATTAATCACAAAGCATATAAAAGGAAATACAGGAATATTTTCGCCATATTCTTAGTAGCAATAGTGTATCTCTGTTCTCCGAAGACTCTTAGTTGCAAGAAACATTGACCCACCTAAATGAATTCAAGTGTAAGTAACTAAATTGTAAATATCTAGATAATTGCATTTTGGTTTCCTGTGGACTGGAATGTAAAATGCCAAGGTTATTTTTATTTTGAGGTTTTTGTTTTTCAGAGGCAACATTTTCTGTTTCTTCTTTGTGGTGTGTGCGCCATCCTTTTATTCCTGACCAATGTTCCTTCTTTACTCATCTTGTATGTGGTCCAGATTGGCTATGAGCCCCTACACTACTTTGTGGCTTCAGTGATATCATTGAGCAGATACCTCCCCCAGGATCCCTTATTTGAATTCATCAAAACCCAGCTAAGAATTTCTGAGGGCATTTTCTAGAATCTTTAAGTTTACATTAACTTCTATCTGTTCCACTTTATGGACACTTACTATACTTTAAATTTCTATTCACAGGACCCTGCTTTGTCATTTAGATGGTAAACTCCTTGAGGGTCGGGTCATGTTTTCTTCACTCAGCAATCCTAACACCTGTGACACTGCTTTACATGTAATAAGCAACCATTAATTTGTTTGATCATTTAAATTAAAAGTCTTTGGGTTGGACGAGTCTAGTAGAAGATAATGACATCACGAGCATTTAGCGTTTACTGTAATTAAGTCTGTTATCGGAGTGTGCTACAGATACTACTTGGTACTGTTTTTGAGCTCATCTTTGTTCTTGGATTTTACCTCTTTTTCTTCTGTTTGTTCCATGATTGGCAAATCTTCTGATTCCTGACTGCCATTTAAACTCATTTCTCCCAGTTTTTCACACTTAAATTCACCTTGTCACACTCACATGCTTGATTTCACAGCTGTTTCTAAGATGGTTATGGCTTACACACCATTTCAGTTATTCATTTATTACTCAAATGTTTCTTGAGAAACTACTTTTTCAGGCAGCTTTGCAGGCAATAAGGATATAGCAGTGAATCTTCAATAGATTCACTGGAATGAAATAATACAAATTAAAATCAACAAAGGAAAAAGGCATATGGGGCAGAGTTCAGGAGAAACCGAGAGTTCATTTCCAGTTGTCTTCTGTCCAGAGTTGTACAAATAGCACTTATTTGTCCCTGCAGCAATGCGTGACAGTACATGCAGAGTGTTGCCAACGGCGGATGCTCATCCAAGCCTTAGTGCCCAGGGGTCACTATTATTGGAGGTCAGTTATATAAACATGTCTGACCACCCATGTGGCTGATCTTCATTACTGTTTTTAGCCCCTTCAGAAGTCAGACTGATTCTGCGTGTCCCAAAGCCCCCACCAAGAATCACATTGTTATCATCATTGTTAGCATAGAGTGTCTGGTGTGGCCCAGGGCTCCAGCTAAACACAGGTACTCTTATAAGTTAAGATATTCCAAGGGCTTAAAGGTTATCTCCCAGGAATTGGTTAAGGGACAAGCCTTTCTTTTGAATGTGCTGAGTTTGGACGATTCACTTTTTACTGCACAAGGGCTAACCTCACTTTCTTTCTTCTCTCAAGGACCAAGCCCTGTGCTATCTAAACAATTGTTTCCAATGTTGTTTCCTTAGTTTTAGTTTTATAGTGGCAATATTAGGTCCCAGTTACTCTATCATAGACAGGAATTATAGTCAAGTAATCTGAAAAACTCTTTATAAAATGTTATTTCATTCTTATTACTTCCTTTCTATGCTTTTAAATATATTCTATAATGTGCCTGTATAAAAATGTACATAATTCATTAGCACATATAAATGACACCTAAATAAATATGTACACGTATTTGAGGTGCTTACTTTTTTACTCAATTAACAATATAGTAGTTTGGAAGCTACTGAGTTTGACAACTGTTTATTTGCATCTTTTAATAGGAAGGGCACTTCAGGAGTTAACAAAGATAAATGAAAAAGAATCTTGTTATCACAGACATCCTGTGGCAGCTTTTGTTTTTCATTTGTTTTCTAGAAAAACGTGTACACAAATGACAATAAATTAAGACAGAGTATGAAAAGTGCTGCAGAGAAAGGTAAAAATAATATAACAAAAGTGTGACAGTATGACCAGGTCACTTCTGATTTTGAGGACCAGAAAAAGCTTCATGGAGAAAGTAGCATTTCTGAGGTATTTAAACATTGATTAAGATGGTTTTCAGGAGCTATCAGACAAGAAAGATGCCGTACAAGCTAAAATTGTGAAGGGGAAGTTGTGACAACAGTAAAATAATCATTTTTGATACAGGAAACTGTATAGTAGTGATTACTTGAAGATAAAGCTGAATGGAGAGCTGTGAATGTCTGGGTAAGGCATTGGGACAGGATAGTACTCATTATATTTGTAAAGAGAAGATATATAATAAGAGCTAAGTTTGGATTTCTCGGAAATCAGATATAACTTTATTTTTGTTTCCTTCTATGCATTTCTTATGATTGGCTTTAATAAAGCATTCTCTTATTTTCAGAATTTGACTATGATGTGTTCAGCTGTGCTTTTTCTTTTTCCTGTTTGATGTTCATGGTGATGTAAGGCTCTTGGGTTGCTGTTTTTCATCAGATTTGGGAAAATTTTGGCCATTACTTTTTCCAATATTATTCTGTATCATTCTCTTTCTCCTGTTGTTTTTTTGTTTTGTTTTGTTTTTGTTTTTGTTTTTGATAATATTACACAGGTTACTTATACTCAATTCAGTTGCCACTCCCACTTTTTTCCTCCGTGCTTCAGTTTGGATAATTTGCATTGGCCTAGCTTCAGATATCCTGGTCCTTTCTTTTGCAATGTCCAATATGCTGTTAAGTCCACTCAAATAATACTTATGTAATGTATTGTTATTTTCATTCTAAAAATTTTATTTAGTTCTTAAGAGTTTCCATTTCTTCTCCATATGCAATATAGAGATACATACTGTTATAAATAAAGTTTCAGTGCCACAAAAGAAATAGCACTCAAATATAAAATTTTCTTTTTAATTCTCAGCAAGGCAATGTAATGTACTTCTATTGGAGGGTGCGCCCTTACAGATGGAGCAATGGTGAGCGCACACCTGGACAAGAGAGGAAAAGGGGTTCTTATCCCTGACACACGTAGCCCCTGCTGCTGTGTCTTTCCCCTATTGGCTAGGGTTAGATGGCTAAACTAATTCCGATTCGCTAATTTAAAGAGAGTGACAGGTTGAGTTGTCTGGTGGGAAAAAATGGTCATGCAGGGTGGAGAATGAGTCAGGGCGGAGGAGGTAGCAGGTAATTGGAATGAGTCAGGGTGGAATAGGTGATTGAAATGCGTCAGGGTGGAGCAGGTAATTGAAAAACGTTGCCTTATGAGGAATTTAAGTTTAAAAGTAGAAGGCAAAGAATTGAACATACTAACATATTGATTCTTTGAAAAGAAATTTAGAACTCATATCTAACAATACATATATATTTTATATATATTATATACATATATGTATTGATCTGTATATGACAGATGTATGTATGGCAGATATGTATATATTAATACCTATATATGGCATATAGACATTTATATACCTTGTGTGTGTATCTTTTCCTATAAGTTACTTAATATATTCACATTAGTTTTAAAATCCTTATCTGCTAGTTTCAACACTTGGGTCATATACAGGTCTGCTTTTATTTACTGTGTTTTCTGTCCACTAGGAGTCATATTTTTCTGCGTTTTGTTAGGTCACAAAATATTTATAATGTTCTGAACATTATATACAATAAATCAATAGAGATTGAAGCATAATATTTCTTTTGTGTTTTATTTCCCCAAAAAGTGGTAGTTCTTTCCTCTGGCAGTTAAGGTGAGGATCTGTTCATTGAGACCCTTCCTAAAGTTGTTGAACTTAACTGGAGCTGGACTGTGATTAGCCCAACTTCCATCCCTCTGAAAAATCACTGCTTTGATATTTCAATATTTGAACTAGAGAGGCATTGACTAAAGTTATAATGTTTTAGTTAATATTTTTATTTAGTACTGGCAAGGTCCTTATACATGTAACTTTGGTAAATTCACTCATTAGTTCTAGTAGTTTGGGGATTTGGGGGATGAATGTCCCAGAATTTTTTCTATAAACCATTAAATCATTTGTGAATTAAAGTTTCTTCTTTCTAAACTTTGCTTATTTTATTTCTTTATTTTTGTCTGGTATTGGCTAAGATTGCTAGTAGAATATTGTGGTGAAGTAGGAAAAGAAGATGTCTTTGACTTGCTACCGAAATAATTCAGTATTTCATCATTGAATATGATATAAGCTATAGATTTTTCAAGAATGCTTTTATCAGATGGAGGAAAAACACTTCTTTTCTTAGTTTGCCAAGAGTTTGTATCATGAATGGATGATGAATATTGTCAAATTTTTTTTGCACTCATGGAAATAATATTATGTTAATATATTGAATTACATTGATTTCCACATGTGAAATCAGCTTTACATTACTGGCATAAAGCACACTTGGTCATGATTTTTTTCTGTTGCTGGGTTTGATTTGAGAATATTTTAAATATTTTCTCATCTATGTTTATAAAAATTATACATCCATATTTTCTTTTCTTAAAATTGTTCTTTTCTGGTTTTGGGGTCAGGGTAATTCTCGTCTCCTACTATGGAATGAAAAGTGTTTCCTTCTATTTTTTCTGAAAGAATTTGTAAAAAAAAATTGTTTTTTAAATTTTTTTTAAATAATAGTAGCAAAAAAGTTTGCTAGTATTTATTAATTGAACCATATGACCCTGGAGGTTTTTTTGATAAATATTTAATCATGAATTCAGTTTTTTAATCAATGCAGGACTATTTACATTTTCTATTTTAATTAGGTCAAATTTTATAAATGTATCTTTCAGGAAATTCACTGATTTTGTGTGTCTTTGAATTAATTGGCATAGTATTGTTTATAATACTTCCTTATTACCCTTTTAAAATCATCAGTATCTCTCATGATCATCTTTTGAATATGTAAATTTTCTCTATTGTTCACAAATTTTGTTTCAATTATTTCTACTCTTTATTGTTTCCTTCTACTTACCTTCTGTTTAATTTCCTTTTCTTCCTCTAGTTTCTTAAAGTGGTCACAGATTTTAAATCCTTCTTTTCTAATATAACCATTTAAAGATATAAACTTCTCATTAATCACTACCTTATTTGCATACCACAGTTTGATTTGATATCTTTTCATCATCATTTTGTTCTAAATATTTATTATATTTACTTGTATTTTTTTTTTCTTTGGTTCACAAATTATTTAGAAGTGCAGTGTTTAATTTTCAAATGTTGGGGATTTTTTTATATATCTTATTACCATTGCTTTCTAAATTAATTCATTGTGATCAGATACCATACCCTGTAACATTTCAACTTTAAAATCTATCAATATTTACTTTATAGCCCAGCTATAGCCCAGGTCTATCCTTTTGGTAGATGTTCCATGTGCACTTGAAAATAGTGTGCATTTTATCATTACTGGGTATTAGTGTCCTGAAACTGTCAATTAGGTCACATTGGTGTTAATGCTTTCCAAATCTTATGTGTATATTTTTTAAAATTTATTTTTGTCTACTTTTCTTCTGTTGGTTGCTGTGAAAAGTGTGTCATAAAAGCTCCAACTATGATCATAGACTTATCTGTTTCTTCCTTTAATTCTGTCAGTTTTTGCATCATGTATTCTGTAACTCTGCTTGTAGGCACATGTTATGTCTTCTTGAATAATTTATTGTTTTTCATCATTTTCCAATTCTTTTCTTTATATTTGCTAATAGTCTTCATCTTGAGGCCCGTTTTATGTGATGTAATATTAGCTTGAACATCTTTCTTATGTTAATTATCTGCGTGGTATGTCATTTTCCATTCTTTGACCCTCCACCTATTTGGGCCTTAATCACTTTTCAGGTTCCCAGGATGCAGATGCTGAAGTATTTCCTGCAGGAGTTTATTTGGGTTGTGCTCTCAGTATTAGTTCCTTTTGAGGGGCATGAAAGAAGCAGGGCTGGATTAAGAGACGTTGATCTGTAGTACCGTTGCAACAGAGGTCTCAGCTAGTCTTATGAGACTATGGTGACCCTTAGGGTAAGAGGGAATAGTCATTTTACCCCTCCATTGACCAGTCAGTAGATGAGGGCTGCCCTCAGAAAGAGTGTGCTTTTGGGCACAGTGACCTTCTTTAGTTGAGGGCAAGTTTTGGGAAGGAACTAATTGAAAGCTGCCAGTTGGTAACACTCTGAGCAGCTATGGGAATGAGTTCTTCAGGATGTCTGGGCAGTGTACTATAGTAGCACAATATGCTGATATTTAAAGTGCTTCTCTTGTAGATCCTCCATAGTTAGGTCTTGGTTGTATAATCTAATCTGACCATAGTTGGCTGTTCATTGGAGTGTTTAGTTCATTGATATTTAGTGTAATCATCAATGTGTTTGAGTTCGAGTGTGCCATCTTGCTTTGTGTTTTCCATTTTTTCATATATATTCTTTGTTTCCTTCCCTTTTTTTGGCTTCTTAGGGTTAATCGAATTCTTTAAAATGCTATTTTAATCGTTCTGTTGGCTTTTTGTTATACCTGATGGTATTTTTCTTAACATTTAACGCTACGGATTACTGCATGTACCCTAAACTTAACCTCTTATCCAAATTTAATATAACACCTCATGCCAAATGAAAGAACCTCGAAAAATATAATTTCACCTCACTTTTTGCTATTGTTGTCACATATTACATCGATATTAAAGTCCATGTATATAATGCAATTATTTTGGCTTCAATAGGCTGTCTTTCATGAATTAAGAGAAAAATAAAAGATAATCTCTTATCTTTACCTATATATTTACATTTATGTTATTCTGAATTCTTTCCTGTAGGTTTGAGTTTTCAAAAGTCTGGTATCTTTTCTTTGATCTGAAGGTCTTCCTTTAGTATTTGTTATAGTTCAGGTTGTTGGTGAGAAATTCTCTCAACTTTTATTTATCTTGTATGTTTCTCTCTTTCATGAAAGCATGTGTAGCTTCTTTGGGCTACTGCACAGTTCTTTTTCCTGGTTTCGTTTTCTTTTTTTCTTTTTCCTTTTTTTTTTTTTTTTTTTTTTTTTTTTTCGTGATGGAGTCTGGCTGGAGTGCAGTGGCGCGATCTCCGCTCACTGCAAGCTCCGCCTCCCGGGTTCACGCCATTCTTGTGCCTCAGCCTCTGGAGTAGCTGGGACGACAGGCGCCTGCCACCAAGCCCGGCTAATTTTTTTTTCATATTTTTAGTAGAGACGGGGTTTCACCGTGTTAGCCAGGATGGTCTAGATTTCCTAACCTCGTGATGTACCCGCCTCGGCCTTCCTAAATGCTGGGATTACAGGCATGAGCCCCCGCGCCCGGCCTCTAGTTTCTTTTTCAAAAGATGGTCAGCCCTTCAAGAATCACAGTTTTATTTTATCCCAATTGTAGCACAATCCCTGGAGCAAACATAAGTCAAAGCCCTATTCCTGAATTTATACCAAAAGTGTTACAAAACCAGCTCTCAGGACTTGGGCTCATTTTTTGGCTCCCTGGGTCAACAAGGTCAGCTGGAAGCTTCCGTTTAATTTTGAGTTCACACTTTATTTCTAGCTACTGATTTCTTCATTATTGGTGGCAGGGATTGCCAAATTTGGGGAATTAAACATTTTCAGCTCTCTAGTGTGTAGCTAAGGTGATCAGTTTAGGAGGGTGGGTATGTATATCAGCTTAAATTGCCAAGATGACAGAATTTGCATTTTTTCTTACAGTATTGTATGGAACAGTCATAGGATTATTTTTTGTTATTTCTATATGTTAGTAATAACATAAAATGTTTTATTTTTATGTTAGTAATGTGTTTTCCATATTATGTTATAATATGTTATATTATTACAAACAGGTTATGAGGCTTAACTTACTACGGAAGCTTTTCTTATTTATTTATGCATTTGTTTGTTTGTATGTATGTTTGCTTCTAATGAACTGGCATGTTCATCTGGTTGACTAAGTCTTAGATACTGGTTTTAATTATTACCATGAGATCACGTGGTCAATAGAATAATATTTGTAGTCTATTAAAAAATAACTGCTGCAATTTCAACTCTTCTCCACTGCTTACTGCTCTACCAGGTCTATGGACATGCAGGACCTAGCAAGTCCTCATACTCTTGTTGGAGGTGGTGATACTCCAGGTAGCTCCAAACTGGAAAAATCTAATCTCAGCAGCACATCGGTTACTACAAATGGGACAGGAGGTAAGTGTACTACCCTGAAGATACCAGAATCATATTTCAATGTTTGCTTTAATTTTACTTCTTAGGGATCTGCTAATAAACAAATATCTTCTTATCAATAACACAAATCAACATTATATCCTAGGTATATATAATTAATATTGATTGTTTTGATGATTTTCTTGAAATTTTTGCTCCTCCTCTATAGCTGGGAACTTTCACAGAGAATAGATAGCATTGAGCAACATGTCAAGGGCCTTGAGCAAGGCTTTCTTTTTGTATTTGCCCTTATAAATATTCCACAAAATTTAGAAATTGAGGTCACAGGATTTCCACCCTGGTGTTAGCAAAAATTTCTATATGTGTTGTGTGTGTACACACACAACTTTTTGGTTTTGTTTTGAATTATAAAGAAAGGTTACCTCAACGTTTTTCTTAAAAATGTTTTTTCTTATAAGTGCTTTATAAAAAAAAAAAACACATGATTTTGGAAATACAAAAATACTAATATCTGCTGCATTTTCTTTTCAAACAGAATAACACCTAACATTTATTTAAAAAGGAATTGCTTTTTTTTTTCAGATAATTTCTCATTCTATTAGCCTGTAATTATGCCACAGCATATGGCAACAATAATAGCTATTACTTCAGATATTCTGCTTTATTATTTTTATAAAATATATTCAACCTGTCAGAAAATGTGATCCAATTTTTGTATCAGAATGTGTATTTATAGAGAGATTATGTACACACTTATATATAGACTGTATTTTAAATTATTCACAATTTGAAATTTTGTAGATCTATCTAGCCAATAAATTTAGAATTATATGACATTTAATTTGTAAAAACTGTATTGTCAGATATTAGCATTTGCCACATCATATTTTCTTTTAAATTTTAAATAAATATCTATGAAATGGATACACCTCTTCCTATTTCTTTTAGAATAACGATGCCATCTAAAATTTTCTTTGTAAGGTTGTGTGCATTGCAACTTACCTGTATTTAATAATGTTTTACACCAATTCCCTTGTAGATTAACATTTTCCTTGTTTATGATGTTTATTTGTCTCTAAACATGCATCTGTAATTTCATCTAATTATGCAGTTGCAAATGTATAGAATATTTAGTGATGAAAACTGGAGGAAGGTACATTTAAACCTTAAATTGGGTACAAATAATAAAATTTAAAAACTCAAGCACTCTAGAACCAGACTGGTGAAGTTCACTAATCATCATATGCATATATTTGAACTGAAACAAACCTGATAAACTAAAATGTTAAAGTCATACAGTACAGTTACAATTTTGGCTAAAAGTTCAGAAACCAGTGCGAGCATTGAAGATTATTCATATCAGCAGGCATTCAGACAATGAACTTTTATGCTGTTCCTGTTCTTAGGGGACAACATGACTGTTTTAAACACAGCAGACTGGTTGCTGAGTTGCAACACCCCCTCTTCTGCAACAAGTATGAGAGATGCTGGTACACTGCATGTGTTTGGGTGTGTGGATTTGCCCCTCTGGATTGCTGTTTGTTGCCATGTCTATGTTTGCATCTCTTTTCTGTGTTCAGTACTGAAAAAGGAAAAATGAACACGCCTTTTAGTTGTTTATTGACAGCAGTTGGTTATGATTTTTTATCAATTTGTATTCTTAGATTTTTTTTAGGTCAGTAGTATTCTTTTCTTAAATGTTTCATAATTTCACCTAAATGATGCATATATTAGTTTTCTCACTATTTATCAGTTTTATTACATGATTAATTTTGCCCAACAACTGCCATGTCAAATAGAGCGACTGAAGCAGAGTGGCCATGCATACAAACTTAATCACCTTCGTAATCCATAGACGTTCATAATTTAAATTAAATTCTTTTTTTTTTTTTTTTTTTTTTTTTGAGACGGAGTCTCGCTCTGCCGCCCAGGCTGGAGTGCAGTGGCCGGATCTCAGCTCACTGCAAGCTCCGCCTCCCGGGTTCACGCCATTCTCCTGCCTCAGCCTCCCGAGTAGCTGGGACTACAGGCGCCCGCCACTGCGCCCGGCTAGTTTTTTGTATTTTTTAGTAGAGACGGGGTTTCACCGTGTTAGCCAGGATGGTCTTGATCTCCTGACCTTGTGATCCGCCCGTCTCGGCCTCCCAAAGTGCTGGGATTACAGGCTTGAGCCACCGCGCCCGGCCTAAATTAAATTCTTAATAAAGCAAAAGATATTTTCTACTCTACAGATTTTGAGAATTATTCCAATGTATATAAAGTAACATTAATAATCAGTATCCCCTCACCTTAAAAATTGTCAGTGGTGAAAGCTATACATTTAAAATTAGAAATTAATACTGGCTTTTAAATTTTTTTGTACTGTGGATATTAACTACATTCATACTTACACACATATTAACAAACTTTCTCTTAAATCAAATGCTAATATGCTAAAAAAATCAAATAAAACAAAGCCATCACATTTTTGTGGCACCACCCAGTTGTAGAATCAAAAAGGAGCTCATGCCTGTTGGAAATGTGTATCACAAACAAACAGTTAGAATAGGCACAGTTTGGCTGGACCTTGCTCTATCTCCGACTAAATTAGAGTATATGATCAGTGAAGAAAAAGTACTTCAATATGCTCATTATTTGTATTTGTATAGTTTTAGTTTTAATTTTTTCAATTTTATACTTAAATATACTTTTCATACTTAAAAATATGTTGCTAGAATTTAGATACTGTTAATTCTGTAGCAGGATCTTTTTTTGTGAAGGGCCAGACAGTAAATATTTTTAGCTTTGTAGGTCACATGTCTGTGTTTCAGCTGCTCAGCTCTGCCATCATAGTGCAAAAGCAACCATGGAAAATATGTAAATGAATAAGCGTGACTATGTTCCAGTAAAACCTTGTGAGCCCTAAAATTTAACTTTCATATAATTTTCATGTGTCATGAAATATTGTCATTTTGACAACATTTTAAACATTTAATATGTAAAAAAATGTTCTTAGCTTACTGGCTGTGGTCTGTTCTCAAATAGTGTTTAACACAAGCAACATTATAATAGTGAATATGTGCAATCAATAGTAATTTACCTCTAATCTCAACCAGAAACATTTTTCTAAGTGGTAAGCATCAAATTTTCCTGGTTCTTAATGTCAGTATTAAAACTCATGAGGCCATAGGAGAAAAACAAGGAGTTGTGTTGTCAGGGCCACCATGGATCTGGATCTTAGCACTACTCTTACTGGCTGTGTCACCTTTAACAAGTTACTTAAGCTCTCTGAGCTTCAATTCCTTTCTATAAAAGGATGATAATAGTACTTCTTGGCATGACTTTTGTCTTAGATAATGTATATAAATTGCTTAGCAATAAATTCAGTATATCATCCTTTCTTTAATTAGTAATGCAATAATAGGCAAAAGCTTTTTAAGGGAAATGAAAATATGCATTGTGTTAACAGACTCTCCATTTGGTCAGATAAATTTATTTGCATTTAGAAATGTGTAAACTGGGCTAAAGAAAGCAAACTTTTGGTAACAAAATGTTAAACTTTGATTATTAATAATATAGTCCTGGTAGCATATTATATGAAACTTTTAATGAATTTCAGTGACTTTTTTTTTTTTTTTTTGGAATGGAGTCTCACTCTGTCGCCCAGGCTGGAGTTCAGTGATCTCTGCTCACTGCAAGTTCCATCTCCCAGGTTCACCCCATTCTCCTGCTCAGCCTCCAGAGTAGCAGGGACTACAGGCACCCACCACCATGCCCAGCTAATTTCTTATATTTTTAGTAAAGATGGGGTTTCACCGTGTTAGCCAGGATGGTCTTGATCTCCTTGACCTCGTGATATGCCCACCTAAGCCTCCTGAAGTGCTGGGTTTACAGGCGTGAGCCACCGTGTCCGGCCGAATGTCAATGACTTTTTATGGTGGGCGTTTGTGACACAGACTAAGCATTTGTTGTGTGATCTCTCTATTAAGAATAAACTATTTTATTTTCAATTCTTGGTTTTTATTGTTGGAATTGTAGCACTTCATAAAATTATAATAAAACAAAACGCAAAAGAAAAGAACTAATTTGATAGCTTTTCAAGATCATTCCAATAACTTGAGATGTTCAAAAAGATTATTTCTTTCTTTCTTTATTTATTTAAGACAGAGTCTCACTCTGTCTACTAGGCTGGAGTGCAGTGGCGCCATCTCGGCTCACCGCAACTTCCGCCTCGCAGGTTCAAGTGATTCTCCTGCCTCAGCCTCCTGAGTAGCTGGGATTACAGACACACACCACCACGCCCACCAGGATAATTTTTGTACTTTACTTAGTAGAGGCTGGGTTTCACCATGTTGCCCAGGCTGGTCATGAACTCCTGACCTCAGGTGATCTGACTACCTAGGCCTCCCAAAGTGTTGGAATTACAGGCGTGGGCCACCACACCCGGCCTAATTTTTTTTAATTGACATAAGTTGGTAGTATCACCTTTAGATTTTATCATACTATATTGGTGCTCTTTAAGTATGTTGCAATATTCTTGAAAGTAATTTAAGGTGTTTCCCTACCTTAATCTTTATTATGTAATTACATCTGCAGATTTATATGGAATATAGATTTTCCTTTGATATTTTTAGCACTTGTAAAATTATTAAAGTGTAAAATATGAAGATAGCATAAATGCAAGCTTACCTTAGCAAATAAAGCAGAGGTCAGGCCTTGTGAGCTGTCTGCTCTCTGTTGTCGCTATTTAGCTCTGCTATTGTTGCACAAAAGCAGCCATACACAATACCTACACAAATTAACATGATTGTATTTAAATAACTTGACTTTTGAACACAGAATTTGAATTTCATTAAAATATTCATGTAACAAAATATTCTCCTTTTGATGTTTTTCAGTCATTTAAAAAGGTAAAAACCATTCTTAGCTTAAAACCATACAGAAACAGACCATGAGTCAGATTTGGCACAACTCCTGATATAGATCTATATGCGTATACATAAGTTATGTTGTACATATAAGAGTGCATGCCAATCATATGAACCTTTACTTCCAGATATAGGTAATTCCAGATTCTAATTTGCTTAAGGGTGTCAGGATTCGTGATGAACTACACTTTATATACAAAAATACTTAGATCTATTGGGAGGGCTAGGGCAGGATCTAAAAGAGTAAATTTTCACTTTCTCACTTAATTGAAGTGTATCAAGTTCCTATTATATGCCAAGTTCTATGCTAGGAAATGGGAACCCAGTGACCTAAAGAACACGATACCAGCCATCCAGGAACCAAAAGTCTAGCAGAGAGAAGCAGACATGAAAATAATGAATGCCATAATGTGTTCAAGGTGGATGAACAGTGGAGGGAGGGAATATTTGATTCTACATGGAGATTAAGAAATGACTTCAAAGGAAAGGTTTGGGGGAATAGAAATCAGACATTCTGATCAGCTTTATTTTTTTTTCTATATTTGAAAGCAATATAGAAAAGAATCTTCTAGAATTTTTACTGTAGAGACGATTGACTCACATGTAATGCATTAGTATTTATGCAGTAGAGCTACCTACTGCTGTGGGTCGGTTCTTTGTAGAGATTTTTTTTTAGAATAAAAGTCAGAAATGTCCTCATCAAATTATTTTACAAAATTAAATACTTTATGGGTAGTTAGGAATGAAAGACACTTGGTAATCATAGGTTTCTGAATGAATATATTGATTCAAACAAGCATAAATCATAGGCTATACTGATTATTAAAACCAGTAGGCGATACTTTTACTGCTTCCCTGCAGTGTTATAAATTGTAACTTTCCTGATCTAACTTTCTGAAATTCTTTGTAGAAACTAGGCTGTCAAAAGCCTGTGTATGTGCTTTTTGGGGTTCAGAAAGAAGTGTATGTGGAATTACATATATGTAGTTTTTTAAATGGACACCTTAAACTGGTGCACACACACCTTAATCTATGTTTAAACTACACTGATTTATGAAGATGAAATATAAGTTATGTGGGTTCCCTTTCGAGGATGAAGCCTGAATTGCAACAAATGAATATGAACTTTGAGTTATGATAATAAAACAGACTTTCTCTAAAAGTAATTAATCAACATTAATGTTGTACTTAAATTCTAAAGACAATTTAAGGGGACAAGAGTAAGAATGCTTTAAAAATAAGTGTATGGCAGTAGGGATGAAGGTTGGGATGTGAAGACAGGAAATCTATGACTTAGTAGCCATTACTGATACCTGACAATAATCATGTATGACCTTAATTCAGTCTATATGTAAGAACTATTTTTAAAGCTAAAAAAATGGAAAAGCCAATCATGTGTATTTATTTATTTTTACTATTTGGCTCTGTCAAAAACATCCAAGTTGCAAGTAGCTAACTAGTGGGGAGCTGGACCTGACAGTACAAGAATTTCTTAACAGTTCTGGACAAAGTGCTATAGAAAGTAATTTTATGCCACTTTTAGCAAAATGAGCTCTGACTGCCTTACTTTGAAGATATAGAATAATAATCCCACAAAACTTCTCAACCTAGGACATTAAAATATCATTGTTTCCTTTGAAATCGAAACATTTTGTGTGTAAGCTTGCATTTGGTTAAGAAATATGGTGCTTGTCTTCTGTAGAAGGATTTTGCTTCCATCTTATTGCGTGTAATGAATTTGGATGCTGTCCTGAAAATAAATTAAAAGCCCCGTTTAAACATCATGTTAATTTAAGAAAAACAAAATATAGCTTAAAAATACATTTGAACAGTCAAGGAATAGACACTGATAATTATTTGGAATAAGGATTTTTACAAGTTAATAGTAATAGGACTACTAATTTTTGTCTTACTAATGAACATGTCTTACTTATTAGTAATTTGTCTTACTAATGAACATTTTTCCAGTAGTGTCTTGCATATATTTAATGAAAAGCTAAGTTTCCTGCCACTAGAAAAGTATATCGTAGATGTAATTTAAAGTGCAGAAACAAAAGCAAGATAAAAGAAAACAGCTTACATTTCAAATGTATTTGTAGCTTCAGTGAAAATAACGTGTTTTCCAAGCTTTATCTATAATTATTTTATAATGTTTATACTAGTTAACTGTTACATAAATATCAAGATAATACTTCTTTGTATTCTAACATGTTTTAATAAATCAGCTAATAATATAAGGAGTGTCTATTCACTTCTCTATTTGAGCTTTCTGCTGCTGAAAAAATAGTTATTTCTTATTACCTAATATTACTGCTTTTTATTTAGAAAAATCAAACCAAAAAAACTTTGGGACTAACTTCGAGCTTTAGAGGTCCCTGTTGGTGCTCACTTAATGTGAGTGCAGTTTATTTTCTGTGACAGAATAAATGTTTTATTTCCACTTTTCCCTTTTGTTCTACCCTTACTTGCATAGAAAAAACAGTTCTACATTGACAGGCACCACTTCCCCCAAACGTTAGCATCCATTTTGTTGAATTATTACTTTAAAATTCAGGCATTTTAGTAAAGCTAACACATCGTGCTTTTTACTCCTCTCTTCATATACTTTCCCAGGGATGCCTTTTCTCAGTAAAATGAACCTCTTTGTCTGTCTTTGACTAAAGGCAAACCTTTAAAATTTTAATGAGAGATGTTTCCAGTATAACGAATTAGACCAAAAACTCGCTCTCTCCTTCCTCTTCTTTCTCCTTTTGACCTCCCTAAACTTTCAAATTAAAGAGATTATAATCAAAACCAATACTAAGCTTTTGAAATCAGTTCTAAGAGTTGAAATTCAAAGTAGCAAAACTAATCTTCATGTCTAGCTTCTAGACGAGTTTTGTTAGACACAGCTCTCATTCTACCACCTCCATTCACAAGTAAAATCTGTGCTACTATTACTATAATGAAGCTACTTTTGCAAATATTGTTCATAGCTTTAGATATGCATACATAGGAATTTCGCTGCAAGTAGAAGTCAGAAGCTCTGATAAACTGTTTCTTAGTTTTGCTGAAGGCTTTGGGCCATGCCTTTTTGTCATAAATGTTAGAAGTCAAATGTAAACATTGCATGAGATGGAGTAGCCTTTATACCCATCTAGATTATACTCTGCATTATCTTCATACAGACAAAAGGAATTCTTGATTAGCTAATGCTGCCTGAGAGGCAGTATGGTTTAGAGTTTGGATTCTGAACACGCACCACTTGGTCTCAAATTCTAGCTCGTACAAGCTTTGTGACTGGGGAAGTTATTTAACCATTTTGTGCCTCAGTTTCCTTATCTGAAAAATGAAGATGATGTTATTATCTACTGACTGTTGAGAGCAGTAAATCAGTTAATAGGTGTAAAGGGCAAGAGCAATGCCTGGAATGTATCAAGTGCCTTTTAAGGGTGTGCTGTTACTGTTACCTAATTTCAAATTTGCTACTTCTTGTTGTCTTTTAAAATATCCCATGGGGAAGAAATGGGAAACATGCCTTAGTATCCTATTCCGGTATTGTGCAGTTTTTATTTTTAATGAGGTATTTTTAATTATTCTATCTAGGAGATAACTGCATTCTCATTATGCTTTGGGCCTTTGAGAAGAGGCATTGTCATGAGCATAAGCCATTTTCATACCTGAAGGCAGCCTGATACGGTGGAAAGATCCTGCGTATTAGAGCTAAAAACCTGAGTTCAAATCTTAGCTCTACCATCTCCTGCACTGGAACTTATGCAGGCTCCCACTGCACTTCAGTTTTCTTGTCTATAAAATGGGTATAGTGATTTGTATTAATTAGGGTTGTTTTAAGGATTAGCTAAATGTACATCATGTAGCATGTAGTAAGCTCTCAATAAGTATTAGTTATATAGTAGTAAATAAAAAGGTGATAAGATGATTTTGTAATGATAGGTTTAGTGATTGATAAGGTATAACCATAATAGGGACTACTGTGCAAATTACTACTGAAAAGTTATAACCACTAATTTATTATTTATCATTATATAAATAATTAGACTATTCTTCAGATCATTGTTGCTATTGAAAGATAAGTCGAACTTGAATTTCCTGTTTTGCTAAGAAAAGCAATCCAAGTTTCTTTACTTTCTGTTTCCAACATTTACGTTTCTCCTCTGAATCTTCCAGCCGATCAAGTCATTAATAAATCATGCATACTAAATTAACACAGAGCTCACTGAGGGCCTGGTTAATTCTCTTCATGTGGAAAAGAGCATAATCGTTACCGCATGGTTTTCTATCAATTAATTGCTTTTCTAACAGAATAACATTACTGACTTGTGTGATTGGTGGGTACCCTATGACTGTTCTTTTTTTGCCGTTTGGCTAGACTTCAGCTTTCCTCTTTGTAATTTTCTGCTTGCTTCTAAGTTATTTAACTGTATGGTTCATGTCATTTATGACCAGGAAACACAAGAGGTGTTAAGTAGAAATAGCTTAGTTTATTTCCTTGCTGCTGTGATATATGTAGTAAAGCTTTGCCAACAAAGGGAAAATATGGTGTGACCAAATGGGTAAAACTTTATTATCACCCCCATCACCCTTATCGCATCTAATAATGATAATATTGTGTACTAGGCCACTTTGTTACCGAGAAATGATTTTGCCAAAATACACCACTGCCATGTAGAAATAACATATTAAAACAGTTTTCAAAAGATGTACTTGTTGCTGTATAAGTCATCTCTTTTTCTGTGCTTATCTCTATAACATATTAAAAATTGTTATACCATTAAAAATAAGAAGCCCAACACCTTATAGCTCATGAGTGTTTTTTAGAGCTTCATTGAGTGCTTCATTTTTCATTCATTGTGTGAATGAGCCCATGGTTTCTATACTTTTATATGTCTTCATTGTATTATTATGCAAACTTAAAAATGTCTTCCTGAGAAAAATAAAATATAAGCTAGTAAATTTCTCTGGTATAATTCTGATTAAATGTGCTGAAGACTGATGATGATTCCTTTTTTCCTATTGACTACGTGAGAGTGTGTTTAGGTGAATTAAAAATACAAATATGTGTACTGCTGTTTCACTTTTTAAGGTTGACTGCCTTTAAAAGCCAGATTTGAGAGAACTAGCTTGGCCAGATGATTTTAGATTAAATCCTCTAAATGCATGCCCCTTTAGATGCTAAAT
Source organism: Theropithecus gelada (assembly GCF_003255815.1). Taxonomy (NCBI): domain Eukaryota; kingdom Metazoa; phylum Chordata; class Mammalia; order Primates; family Cercopithecidae; genus Theropithecus; species Theropithecus gelada. Next base: position 158,129,645 of record NC_037671.1, read on the forward strand.
TAACAAACTCTCTTCATCAGCTTCTCAAGTTTTCTCTTGCATGCCCATGGTAGCTAGAAAAAATCACTAGTAGAACGGACAGAGTCTTTGACATAAATTTAGAAGTAAAACTCACATGTACTTATTCTTCTACATAGTGTCTCTTCTTGCAGTCAAAACAGAGCCCTTGAACAGCAGTGAAACCACAACCACGACTGGAGATGGAGCGCTTGACACTTTTACTGGGTCAGGTAAAGCCTTTAGCTCGTGTGTCCTTACGTACACATGGGGGTGCGTCCACATCCTCCTGCTTGGGAATAAGCAGCATAAGCATCCAAGCTCTTAGAACTTTGATCTTTATAAAGCTAGAAACAAGTTCTTATTTTTTTAAGAACTAATAGTCATAAGCAGTATGCATTGTTACAAATTATATTTAGAATAATGTTGCTTGATATTGTAGTTGACAGCAAAAGTTTCATGACTTTCTTATTACAGATAAGTACACTTAACTTCCTTCAAAATTATTTTATACAGTGCTTAATTAATTTAATAATTAAGTTGTAGTAGCTGACCTTGCTTCTTCAACTTATCCATTTGAATTACATAAAAACTACCTTCTGTTTAACATTCGAGATGTAAAACTATCCATTTGATTCCTTCTAAATAACCTTGTTTCCTCTCTGGGTTTAAAAAACTCCTCCTGTGTAAGCAGCTGAGTGACAAGTATTAAAGGTTAATGGGCTGCAGGAGAGCACATGCTGGTTGCATTAGAACCCAGCCTCTGAGAGTGCTCGTATGCTTCAAAGAGAACAATAGCATGTCTTTAAACATCAATCCCTTTAAAATATAAATACCTGATAACTCCCAGCTGGGCACAAAGGGCATGAATTAAGTTGATTCAATTAATTTTTTTTAAGTTGCAATATTTCTTTGGCTTATTATCTGGTGAAAGGATTTTTCTAACCTGAGGAGGAATGGGTACATCAGAAAGAACATTAAACGTAGGAATGTATCTGTGGTAACTGAATCTCGGTTCTGTTATTCTACTTTAATACATTTTACATTTTACATTTATCCATATTCTCATGTTATAAGGATTTTTTGTCAGTATGTATTATGTAAAAATAGTTGAGATATGTCTTAGAGTATTATGTCATTATAGCATATATTTGATTTTTACAGATGATCTAATTTCACTAGTTCACACCGATTAAAAGCAGTTGCCATATATTTACATAAATATTAGTACTCCAAGAAAGAAATACTAGTACATAAACTTTGCATAGAGACTCATGTGTACTAATACACATCTTTTCTAGCAGTTTACCTGCCCCTCGGGAGATAAATAGTTACCAGTTCTGTATTCTGTATTGCACACCTACCATAGGTTTTATAAACTTTCTGCAAAATAAATCTATATGAACAAATTTTTAAGGAAAGGAATGGAGTTATTAATTTATTGCTGACATACTTCAGTAGTATACTACAAGTTCATTGAAAGCTGAATGACAAAACTATAAAGTGTTAGCTCCAGAAGGAATTTCAGAGCTCTCTGATCCATTTTGTAGACAAGAAAAGTTAAAAGTGGTTAAGGCCATACAGTCAAGGCCTCACAGCTGGTCCGTGGTGTGAGTCTAGAACCATGTCCTTATGATCAGCCCCTGGGTCCTTTCTGTAATACCCCACCAGAAAATAGATGAAAAAAGAAATAGGTATGAACAATCATCCTGTCTGAAATTCACTCATATTATCTTTATAGATATTTTCCAAATTTTTAAAAGAATTATCTAGGGATGTGCTCTCCAATAAGGTAGCCACTAGCCATATGTAGTTATTAAAATTTGATAAAATTAAAAATTTTGTTTTTTATTTTCATTTTCACAGCAATAATGCAGTAAGTATATTTTCAATAATATTAATACATTTTGAAAATCATCAAGTATGACTAGAGGTGTTAAGTTCTCAATATTTTCAGCAACCAAAATTTAACTGAATTTTCAAGTTTAAACACATTTCAAGTGTTTAACAGCTGCATGTGGTTAGCAGCTACCATATTGGACAGCTCAGATACAGAACATTTCCAACTCTGTGGAAAGTTTTATTCCACAGCAGTGATCCAGGGCAGGGATTATCAACATCAGCACTGTGAAAGACTCGGGCTGATTATTTAGTGTGGGAAAGCTGTCCTCTGCACCGTAAGATGTTTGGCTGCATCTATCCCAGAATGCCAGCAACACTCCCCCAGATGCTTCTTTACTGAAGAAGCAACCAAAGATGTCTTACTAAAGACAACCAAGAATGTATCCAGACTGTTTAAATGTCCCCTGACAGGCAAAATTCTCACCCCCACCCACTTCTCATCCCATTGAGAGTCACCAATCTAAGATGGCATGATAATAAGAATGAAACCTTAAAATTGCTTTGACACCACCAGAGAAACTGACAGTAGACATTAAACATTTATTTAAATTAATTTTCAGGGCATTTTAAAAACAAGCTGATTTGCTTACTGTTGTATACAGAAATGATGGAATGTAATGAGTATATTGGGTAATGTTTATGATTAATCAAATGACAGTGGGGAATAAAACAAAGGTCTTTCAGGTTTGTACAAGATATTCCAGAAATCATTCCGGAAATGAGGTTGCCCTTTGTGAGAGCAGTCTTTACTTTGATCTGCATAATTTCCACTCACTTTAATCCAATTTTGTTGTTCTTTTCAGTTATCTGCAAATTTCTGAATTAGAACAAAATGTATGTATTTTAGTAAAGAAGCATAAACTTTCCTACGTGAACATCGTAGTTTTCTGAGTCTAAGGTTTTGTGTTCTATTTAGAAAATGAACATATAGACGTTAATAGAAAATTGTAAAGTTTAGTTGAGCCTTTATAGTGTTGTGAGTACATTATTCTAATGATGTTTAGTTTTATCATTAGAAGAAACATCCTGTATATTCAGAATTGAGTTCGTGTATATGGGTTTTTTCTGAAATGTGTGATTTTGATCTATGTCTTACTTATTAGAAGTTACTATAATGAATATTTATCTTCATTATTCAGTATCTCTTTGGAAAAGCCTTCTATTTCATAATATTCATCATAACTAGTTAGTATGGCCCAAATCTTGAGTGTACCAAGGAGAAATTCTGTAAAGAAGAGATGAAAGAATATGTAATTAAGCCTCATTTAACTATATTTCTGTTAGAGTATTTGGTATTGTGAATTGATAAATTAGAATGACTATCTTTGGAATAACACTATTATTATGAAATGTACATTTAATGCCCATTGTGTAGTAGAACAAAGAGTCTGTTTTCATTAAAATTTGAAAATTTTAAAACATTCTTTAAGTTTTAATAAATATGTAGAAAATTAATAGTTTATTGGTTCAATTTATTTTCGATACATGTCAAATTCAGTTAAGTTTGGATTGCTGAAAATATTTGGAAGTAACACCTTTAGTCAAATTTGATGATTTTCAAAATTGACTGATAATATTCTTAAAAATATACTTACTGTATTATTGCTATGAAAATGAAAATATTCTTTCCATATTCAGAGCTTATAGGCAAAATAGCATTTTAAACACATTAAATTTTGTGTGTTTGTGAAGCACATCACAAGGGTACTTGTGATATATATAGAAATATATCATGTTTCATAAAATAGTTAGCAACCTAAACCTATTTGTCACTTTTACAATTCTAAAAGTTTAGCTCCAGAATTATTATGAACAACTTAGAAAGGACATAGTACTTTGAAGTATAACTATGATTGATTAGACTAAACTAATTCCAGCACTGCATTGTGTACTGCTTTAATCTTTTTGAAAAGTGAATGAACAGCAGATGGCCCAATAAAGACACTCTGTGTGCTCACGCAGTGTGGATTGGCTCTAAGGGAACTGGCTCACACTTTAGAGTCCATATATTTGCAAAACATCTGTCTTAGTCAAGGCAGATAGTTAAAGGAAAGAGAAACTTCCAAGCTTTTGGATATATTCCAGTTTGAGGCTCCATGTTTGGATGAACTGTTAATAGGACCTGACTTTCACCTTTAAGTTCTTCTCAGAAAAGTATTATCTCTAATAGTTCAAAGTTTATTTGTAAATATAATTGCTACTGCATTTTGTGATTATGTTTTAAAGAAATCACCTGTGCTTTCTTTAATTATTACTGGAATGTTTTAGACTGCATTTTTAATTGTTCATCTGATGGGTAAAATGAGAGGAAATAGAATACAATCGTACTGTTAGAAAACGAAGTTTGGAACATCACACTCTTCTTATTTTGTATTGTATTTCAATTAGAACAAATATGGAAGAAGAGCGATATGTACATATTGCCATCATATTTGGCATCTTAAAATGTAAAGTTTGCAAACTTTAAAAATTTACTTTTATATTATGAAAGCTTAATTACCCTGTAATCAAAGATATTTATTCATAGCATATTAATATATAAGAGCATGCTAATGATTTGAGAAAATGGAGTGGAAGAGTGATAGAGGGAATGATTTGTGAGACAAATGTTTATATCATGCTTTTTGCACAAAACTCAAAGCAGTTTAATTAGGAGAAAGTGTTTAGGCAGCTGTTTCTTTTTAGAAAATGAATTTTTGGAAACGTGTTTAACACGGTAATTTCTTCAAATTTGTTATGTACACTCTAGTGAAATGTATTTATGAAGCAACCTTTGGTGCACTGGTATTTTTGTGTCTTACAGTAATTACAAGTAGTGGCTACAGCCCCAGATCAGCACATCAGTATTCCCCACAGCTGTATCCTTCCAAGTAAGTGGTCAGTAGATTCTTTCTGTTTCATTAGAAATTTTTTCCAGCATTATCTTTATTAATCTGTATTCGCACAATTTGACAAGTTTAAATTGGCAAACATTTATGTATATACTGTAATACATGTATTATATCCATGCTTGGATAGATTAAATATGTAGATAAATATCCTGTAGAAATTTGAAATAGAGACACCCACGTTTATCTTGATAATTCCCTTGAATATTTATATATACCTTGAGGAAAAATGTCAAGCTCAAATTAGAATACATTGCATTTTAATTCAAATTCAAAAATGCTGGCTGGTTAAAAAATCTAAAGAGATTACACTTTATCTAAATGTCAACACTTCATAATTAATTCCATCATTGAAATTATTTTGTTGGATTTCCAGTTCTAATAAACATACTTTTGGAGAACATGCTTTATTGTTTTTTATAACTAATATAGTCACTTTATTGAGGACAGTCGTAGATATTTCTTAAGTTTAACTATAATCGGTGTATATCTGAATTGGTTTGGAATCAGCCAGACGTGCCAAGATTGTGTATTGCTGATACATACACATTTAAATATAGTATGTTATTTTCTGCAGCATCTAGAATGTCTGCCTTTACATATATATAGACTGGAGGTTGGCTATCCAATGGAGAACATGATGTAAAATGTGGCATGATGAAAGGAATGATGTTCCTTTTTTTTTTTTTTTTTTTGGAAGCTTCCTGCCTTTCTTTTTCTTTTTTTAAATTTCCGATTCTTGGGAGCAAATTCTTAGTACGGCTTTTAAATAGACTTTCGTAGTCTTTGCATAGCATTAAGTCACTCATGGTGAGTGTGAATTTGCTAATAAGCATATTAATAAAGCTAGCGTGTGCTCCATTTTCCTCATCTACATACTAACTGGAGTGCGATTTCAGATATGAACAAGAATTATAGACCTGGAAGAGACACTAGGTATAATATCTAAATCAAATTTCTGCTTTTACAGATGTGGTATAGATGTAGGGAGTTTAAATCATTTGACTATGGTCACTAGACTGGCTTGTAGCAGAGCCTGAACTCCTGACATTCAGACTGTTGTTTTTTCCTATATTGTTAAAATTACGGATAAAGAGGATTACGTCCTGGATATTATAGGGTTTCACTGAATCTAGGCTGTCTAAATTAATACACAGTCTTTGTTGCCACAGTAATGCTATTTTTCTGATATTTAGGCCCTATCCACACATTCTTTCTACACCAGCAGCTCAAACAATGTCTGCATATGCAGGCCAGACTCAGTATTCGGGGATGCAGCAGCCAGCCGTCTACACAGCCTACTCACAGACAGGACAGCCCTACAGCCTGCCCACTTACGGTATTTCACATCTTCTATCTTCTTCTTTGGTTATAGGCAGGTGATCCTGCTGGCTGGTAGCTTTGTATTCTATTGTAGGTTACACTTTAGAAGGAAAATCATCTTACTAATTAAATGGCTTGCACAATCATTTTTCTGAACAGATTTGGGTGTGATGTTGCCAGCCATCAAGACAGAGAGTGGACTTTCCCAAACTCAGTCCCCGTTACAGAGTGGCTGCCTCAGTTACAGCCCAGGGTTTTCTACCCCACAGCCGGGCCAGACACCTTACTCTTACCAAATGCCGGGTAAGTAGCTACACATGAAACATGTTTTGGGAGAACTCATTCTTTGAGTGAGACTCACTGGCTTCAGACTAGGAATATCCGATCATGAAGACAGTTTTAAGCTTTATCACAGCTCACACAATTTCTAAAGAAAGATAACTAGACAGAAACATGATGGAATGGTTGAGTGTACCTCAGGAAACAGGACCTATACCAAACTTAAATACTTAAGTTTAAGCTGAGTAACATCAGCAGGAAACCAAGTCCAAGCAAAGCAACTTCCAAGCCAGACACCAGGTCAGCCACACGTTTGGCGTCTACTTAAGCGATTTAAAAGATCTGTAGCACAAACCAGTATTTTCTTTTCAGTATTCCTGAAGTATGTAGTGCTGTTTTGATTATACTTAAACTTGAATTAGCTCTTTTCTAAGTTCCATTCATTGACCAATTGAGGATTTTTTGTTCATTCCTAAAATTCCTCTCTCCTATTGATAATATATTGCTTAACAGGACTATTATATAATATTTACTTGCCAATCCTCCATAGAGGCATATAGGATCATTACATTTCTTTTAATTTTAGACTCCTATTAAAATTGTGTTTTATCTTTTTGTTGTTGTTCTTTGTTTTTTGTTTTTTTGATATGGAGTCTGGCTCTGTTGTCCAGGCTGGAGAGCAATGGCGCCATCTCAGCTAACTTTCAACTTCTGCCTCCCAGGTTCAAGCGATTCTCCTGCCTCAGCCTCCTGAGAGCTGGGATTACAGGTGTGCACCACTATGCCTGGCCAATTTTTGTATTTTTAGTAGAGACAGGGTTTCACCGTGTTGATCAGGCTGGTCTCAAACTCCTGATCTCAGGTGACCCACCCGCCATGGCCTCCCAAAGTGCTGGGATTACAGGCATGAGCCACCACGCCTAGCCATGTTGTATCTTAATGCAATAGTTGCCAAAAGAATTTTAGTGACATAGTAAAAACTTTAAAAGCTGGTTACTATCTGTCATTTTGTCTATACTGAAAATCACAAATTTGGGGCTATATTAACATATTTGAACCAACTGGTATGACATTCTGGTCAATTGATTCAAATAAAATAATTATTTAGATACATTTGGCTGGAATAGCAGTGCTCTTTTTTCCTAGAATGTAGGTCGAAACATATTTGAATGCATGCTGTAGCCTCAAAAATTCATACAGCTTCAGTTAGCCCTGTGACAGACAGTATTTTTATTTTTTTCACAAATACTTTCATATTGGCTATTCCAGGTCAGGTCAGTGGCATTGATTACATAACACATGACTAGTCAAAACACATTGATAAAACAAGTAATCAGCTACCTCAAGAGCCTTTCATTTTACTTTTTGACAAGCACATTCCATAAGGACTTTTTTTTTTTTAGGAAACCTATAATTGGCAGCTCACTTGTTTTTGCCGTGATTTGAGAAATCGTTAAATGTCAGACCTTGCAGTAAAGTTTTAGAAGGCCCTCAAACCCTAGATTTGTGTAGTATAAACAGTTCTCCCTTGAGTCTGAACCCTAATTCACAGCTATTTTTGTTCTAAAGAAAAGACAAAGGGAACAAAAGTACAGGGAGTTGCTAAATGGGGTTCTGTATGTTTATTTCCCACGCTAAAAACCCTGTACAAATGTTGAACTCAAGTGATTTTTTTTTTGTACGTAAATGCAGTTGATATGATTTGAAAGTTCCAGTAATTTCCTGGAGGCAGTCTTAGTCTGTGTAAGATTTTATCATTTGCGTACCCCTGCACTTCTAGACTCTTAACCCTTGAATGTTAGCCTCACTCCTTATGAAGACTGTTCCCATGTGCTTCTGTTTAGCTCAATAGATTCAACAGGAAAGGGTTTACCAGCTGTTACAAGAGCGAGAGAGCTAAGCCTATTTTCTGTATAAATGTCTCAACTTCAAATTTCACTGTCTTCATGACAAATTTCAAAGTGTTTCTCTTACAGAATTCTGCGAAATGAAATATTTTTATCATTTTACAAGGAATACTTTTAAAATGCAGTTTGTTTTTTACCTGTAGGTTCTAGTTTTGCACCGTCATCTACTATTTATGCAAATAATTCAGTTTCCAATTCAACGAATTTCAGTGGTTCACAACAGGTATAGTAGCTTTTTGTGTTTTTGCTTTTTATATGTATTTCAGATTTTTGAAGAGTACTCGGGTTGCCATATATGTGTGTACCCTCCCAGGATAAGGTTTCTTTATTTAAAAATTATTATAGCATTTCAGGATAGTAAAAAATTACCTATCTAGAATTCTTGGAATATGTATTATTCTGGCTATTTTAGATTTTTTGATTGTTAAACGTTTGTGTTTTAAACATTTATACTGTAGTTGTTTTAATCATTTGGCATGGAATTACAAAATGTATTGGATATTTTCTGTTATCTTAAAATACTACTAAAAACACTTTTATTTTTCTTGATAAAGCAGTTATTATAATGAATATTAATTGGTTGAATCAGTATTAATTGATTAAAATCAGTTATAGGATTATGCTACAGACTATATAACATTTTCAGTCCTAAAAAAGTGTCCTTTGTTACTAAACAAAATGCCTCAAAGACTACTGTTGGCTTTTAAATAATTTTTCTATTTTTTAGTTTTATGAATACTTTTAATGTTTGATTCCCACTTTCCTGACAGCTGCAACTTTTTGCTTTTGTCACTGTGCCTGCCTCTGGTAGTCTTTAGTCCTCATTCTAATTATGTTTTCTTAATATTTTTGTGAGTTTTAAAATCTAGCATGTTAGAACTATGCATGAAACAAGAGTGAATGTCCCTAAATGAGTGAATCAGCTTAGAGTGAGATGAATTAGTGATTTATGTTGACACTTCCAAATCTTTTGTCCATATTTTTTTCTTCTCAGCCACTTTCGAAGTAGCTGAGATTGAAGAGTGGCTGACTTCTGGTCTGGCAATGCAGTATTTTACTTTAGTATAATTGCTAGACATTTATGTATTCTAAAATGTGAGTTACTGTACAAGTGCTTACTTTTTAGATTTACTGAAGGAATTTTATCACTTTATTTAAGTTTTATTGATATAACAAAAGGCAGAAAGGAAATTTTGATCGTTAAAATAGTGTGGAATAATAATATTTTTGATAGGATTAAACTGTAATTTAGCATTAGTTAGAAAAACGATGTCTTAAAACACTAAACATCAGAATCAGTATATACATTTTATTTTTTTTAATTGAGAAATTTTTTGTAACTTGATTTTACACGTTTATTTATTGGTCCAACAAGCATTTATTGAGTACTTGCTATGTGTTAGATTTTTGGCTAGGGATTGAAGATTCAAAACTGGTAAGTCATTGTTCCCTGCTCTTTAGAAGGATTCAGTCCTCTGAAAGAAACAAATATGAAAATAAGATGGACAGAGAGTGAGATATAGTGAATATTATAACAGAAATATACACTAGGCAGAGTTGTACTATAAGGGAAAAACTACTCTGCCTCTATTTAGGAGGACTAAGAAAAGATTTTTAAAGGAAAAAAAAACATTTATTTAAAAACAGTTAATCATAAAACAGATCCGAAAATCTGTGAAGATTTAAATACAATGGATCACAATATAAAATGTAATCTGTATTTGGGACCATGGCCTGAGCACCAGTTTGTTGTTTTGGCTAATACCTATTGAGTGCCCATTAAGTGTTAGGAATTGGTCTGTATACTGGGGTACACGAAGGTGGGGCCGGAGTGGATCAGATATGATTCCTGCCTCATGGAGCTTACAGCCTACTGGGACAAACAGACAATAAACCAGTAAACACACAAATACAGATTTAGGAAGAGAACAGGGTCTGTTAAAATATCAACTGAAGTATAATTTTGAATAGGGGAGGTTTTATATAAGGCTTCTCTATGGAAACCACATTTAGGCCAAGACTTCTAAGAGTTAGGTGAAGGAGGGCAGTGGTGTTTCAGGCAAAGAAAGCAGCGTATACCAAATCCCCGATGGATGGAAGACTTGGTGTGTCACTGAACTTAAAAAAAAAAAAAAAAAGGGGGCGGAGCACGATGGCCGAATAGGAACAGCTCCAGTCTCCAACTCCCAGCGCGAGCGACACAGAAGACCGGTGATTTCTGCATTTTCAACTGAGGTACTGGGTTCATCTCACTGGGGAGTGCCGGACAATTGGTGCTGGTCACCTGCTGCAGCCCGACCAGCGAGAGCTGAAGCAGGGCAAGGCATCGCCTCACCTGGGAAGCGCAAGGGGGAAGGGAATCCCTTTT